>NC_056745.1:531866862-532061862 GCF_019279795.1 Protopterus annectens
CTAGTCCAGCTGGATACATGTCCATTTTCAGTGGAGGCCCGGGGAGAAAAGCTCCAAGAACTGGGTTATATAAACAAATACAAGGACAATGCTGAAGCAAGTAAATACACTGACATTTAAAGGCAAAATAAAGCAAGCAAGTAGTTAAATATATAATTTAAAAGAGATACAGACTTGAAAAGATGGACTAAGAGGGCTACATTGTGGACCCTTAATGCTTTTGGGTTGGGTGGAGTCTTGGAGAGGCCTAGGTGAGGCAGGGACATTAGCTATTAGTCTGGATTAGAGCAGGGGCATAGCCATTGGGACTTCAGGAGTGCTCTCAGGTGTATTTTAAATTGGTGCAGAGAGTATATAAGTCTTAGGTTGTTTGGGAGGGCATTCCAGGATTTGCCAATGGAATTGGCATATAGAGCTTCACCACCCGAGTTGTTAGATTTAATGGTCAGCACTTGTAGACTTTTGGATGACCTGAGGGACGTAAGGTTGGAGTAGGGGGTGAGTATTTTGTTCAGTGAGGGGGTTTTATTTGGATGGTTGATAATTTTAAAAGCCTCAGTGAGTTGGTTGAGTTTGAGAATGTTGGGCAGTTCTAGCCATTCCAGTGTCCTTAGATTTAGGCAGTGATGGGTGCGATAGGGCCTTCCAGTTATGAATCTGGCTATGTGATTATAGGTAGTGGAAAGTTTATTAAGCTCTCTCTTGTGAAGGAAGGAAGGAGAATATTGGGGAGGCATAAAGGAGTGTGGAGAGGAGGTGGGTTCGGGCAATTGTTAGTTTGGTGTGTGGGGTTAAGAAGTTCTTTATTCTATACATGGACCCAAATTAATTTAATAAAATCCAAAACCAAGCAAAGGACAGTACAAATCCAAATTCAACAGACAATAAAACGATTACAGATGAGCGCTTTCGGGTACAACCCTTATTCAGATGACTAACAAACAAAGCTAAAACAATTTAAAATAAAGCATAACCAATCAAAATCAGTAAATTACCCGCCTATTTTTCAAGGCGGGCTTCATGGGAATCATCTCATTAAGACCTGGAGGTCTGTGTGCCAGTAATTCAACAATCCATTTGGCCTCATTGAATTCTGTTATGTTCTTAGTATTACCCCCTCTACTGTTCAACCTAATGTTAACAATGGCTTTAAAACTAAATTTATGTTGTGCAAATTTCTCTACATGCCTATAGAGGGCATTATGAGCATCAGCATTCCTAATAGCTGATAAATGTTGCAAGATCCTAATTTTGAACATAGAATTCGTTTTGCCTACATAAAAACTATCACATTGATCACACTCTGCCATATATACTAGATCTGTAGTCCTACAAGTGGCCCTGGCTTTAAACTCAAAAGCCCTCCCAGTAACTGCATGTATAAAGCCGGTGGTTCTATTGATATGAGCACAGGCTTTGCATGAACCACATGGTACAGTACCTGGTTTAACCGTGAAATATTTAGTTACAGTTGGCTTCTCATGTGTTAAAATATCTTTAAGGTTTTTATTCCTTCTGAAGCCAAAACAGGGATATTCCCCTACTGTAGAGTGAATTCTATCATCAGTAGTTAAAAATATTGCAGTTCCTTCGGACTACATCACAAACCCCTTTTATGTTGTTACTATAGGTAAACGTAATCTGTGGTTTCTTTTTATATTTATATTTGCCCCCATCTAGCTGAGATGGTCTATCTTGCACACCTGAAAACAACCAGGGGGTCGACCTATCACTTCTATGTGTCTTACTATTATGAATAACTCTTTTTGTCATAGATTTATTATAACCTCTTTCACTGAACAAATCAGTTTGTCAGCCTCATCATTAAACATCGTTTCATCTGTACATATCCTGGAAACCCTACTAACCTGTCCTTTGATGATGTTGGAAAAAGTATGCCTAGGATGCATACTATCAAAGCACAGAAGGGTATTCCTCCAACATTCCTTCCTAAACAGGTGTGTGTAAAAACCTTCACTCCTTTGGGTTAAATGTACATCCAAAAAATCAATATTGCTCCATGAGCTATTGGACGTAAAATGCAAAAAGGAGGTGGAAAAATTAATATAGATTAAAAAATCTTTAAATTGTATTTCATCACCATTCCACAAAATAAAAATATCATCCACAAAACGCCTGTAAAGGATTATATCTTGAAGCCAGCTATTGTTCTTTAGGACAAACCTATTCTCCCAAAAAGACAATACCAAATTGGTATAAGTATTGGCACATGGGGGGCCTATGGGGCTAAGACAACCTAGTTGTTTTATTCCCCCATTTACTGCTTCTATGCATACTTTTATTAAATGTTGTGAACATGATTTGCTACAATATTTACAGCATGGTCATGACAAAAGGTTTTTTAATTTAACAACAGCCCAACGTGAAGCTCTATATAGTTTGAGTAAGAATTAGACTATTGTCATTAAGCAAGCGTACAAAGGGGGAGCAGTAGTGGTTTTAGATGCTACATACTATCTTGAAAAAATGAAACATTTATTGTCTGATACAGACACTTATATACCCCTAAATCCCTTACAAGCTAAGCTAGTGGTGACGCATGTTCATAATGTACTCAAGCAATTATTGGATAATGAGCGTATTGATGAGCAATTGTTTAATTTTTTAAAAAAGGAGGATGTTGTTACACCTATTTTTAAAGCGTTACCCAAGATCCATAAAAGTTTAATTGACCCACCCCTCCGACCTATTGTGTCAGGTAGAGGGTGGGTCACAGAGAATATATCTATATGGTTGGAATTCACTTTAAGGCCGTATTTGGATCGTATTGATGAAGTGCTTAAGGACACAGGACATTTTTTAATGACGTTAGGGGCCATGAACATTGATAGGAGCAATGGGTTACTTTTAATGGCCACAATAGATATACAGAATCTGTTCACAGCCATTAGCAATGATTATGGTGTCATGGCTGTTTATACAGTGTTACATGAAATGGAAGTAGATGGCTCAAAGATAAATGTTATTACTGATTTGCTTACCTTGGTTCTGGAGAACAATGTTTTCATGGGTGCTAATAACCTATATAGGCAGGCACATGGGGTAGCCATAGGCACTCCATGTGCAAATACTTGTGCCAATTTGGTATTGTCTTTTTGGGAAAATAGGTTTGTCCTAAAGAACAATAGCTGGCTTCAATATATAATCCTTTACAGGCGTTTTGTGGATGATATTTTTATTTTGTGGAATGGTGATGAAATACAATTTAATGATTTTTTAATCTATATTAATTCTTCCACCTCCTTTTTGCATTTTACGGCCAATCGCTCATGGAGCAATATTGATTTTTTGGATGTACATTTAACCCAAAGGAGTGAAGGTTTTTACACACACCTGTTTAGGAAGGAATGTTGGAGGAATACCCTTCTGTGCTTTGATAGTATGCATCCTAGACATACTTTTTCCAACATCATCAAAGGACAGATTAGTAGGGTTTCCAGGATATGTACAGATGAAACAATGTTTAATGATGAGGCTGACAAACTGTTTGATTTGTTCAGTGAAAGAGGTTATAATAAATCTATGACCAAAAGAGTTATTCATAATAGTAAGACACACAGAAGTGATAGGTCGGACCCCCTGGTTGTTTTCAGGTATGCAAGATAGACCATCTCAGCTAGACGGGGGCAAATATAAATATAAAAAGAAACCACAGATTACGTTTACCTATAGTAACAACATAAAAGGGGTTTGTGATGTAGTCCGAAGGAACTGCAATATTTTAACTACTGATGATAGAATTCACTCTATAGTAGGGGAATATCCCTGATTTGGCTTCAGAAGGAATAAAAACCTTAAAGATATTTTAACACATGAGAAGCCAACTGTAACTAAATATTTCAAGGTTAAACCAGGTACTGTACCATGTGGTTCATGCAAAGCCTGTGCTCATATCAATAGAACCACCGGCTTTATACATCCAGTTACTGGGAGGGCTTTTGAGTTTAAAGCCAGGGCCACTTGTAGGACTACAGATCTAGTATATATGGCAGAGTGTGATCAATGTGATAGTTTTTATGTAGGCAAAACAAATTCTATGTTCAAAATAAGGATCTTGCAACATGTATCAGCTATTAGGAATGCTGATACTCATAATGCCCTCTATAGGCATGTAGAGAAATTTGCACAACATAAATTTAGTTTTAAAGCCATTGTTAACATTAGGTTGAACAGTAGAGGGGGTAATATTAAGAACATAACAGAGTTCAATGAGGCCAAATGGATTGTTGAATTACTGGCACACAGACCTCCAGGTCTTAATGAGATGATTCCCATGAAGCCCGTCTTGAAAAATAGGTGGGTAATTTACTGATTTTGATTGGTTATGCTTTATTTTAAATTGTTTTAGCTTTGTTTGTTAGTCATCTGAAGAAGGGTTGTACCCGAAAGCGCTCATCTGTAATAGTTTTGTCTGTTGAATTTGGATTTGTACTGTCCTTTACTTGGTTTTGGATTTTATTAAATTATCGACTATCCAGCAGTGTTCTGCAACGTTTTTTCCTTATATCAATCAGTATCTTGGAATATTCATTCAGTCATTTTTACATACACACAAAACTGCCCTTCTTCATGTTGCAAACTCGCTACACAGGAATAATAAATGTTAAGGAAATTTTCCAGTGTCCTGGTCAAATTTCTGCTGTCAGCATGGAAAGTAGGCAATGCCTAGTGGGACTAATCCAGACAGCAAAAAATGTTGCTCTCTCCTCAGACCACCCCCAAAAAACACAGGGTATTACATTTTCCTTCAGTCCTGCTTTGATGTTCAGAAATACAACATTAAGATAAACAAAAGCCAGTCTATAAAATGGTAATGTAATGTTATAATTACCTCTCCTATTAAAAGTTTATAGACCTTTTCCACTTTCTTAGGTTTTGTTCTATTACTCTTGATATGGAAATCATACACATGATCTGTGAGAGTATGATGTTCTGTGGAGTATTCCTGCGAATCAGAAAGAAATGGTGCAAATGGCAAAACTGCATAATATGTGACACTGTGCAGAATGGAGTAGATTCAGAGAAACACCTATTGTGACCTTAAAGGAAAACTCCGCCCTAAAACTAAAAAAAATGTTTTTCTCAGTTTATCTTTATTTCCAGACCTATTTTAACACCTCAAAATCACTAAGTGTTTTACTTGTAATTTCACCCTATTTACCACAACATGGCTACTGAGGGGGCTTGACATATCAACGTGATCTTCTCTCTCAACCCTTTCTCTTTCCCATAAAGCATTTCAAGTCTTCTTTCAATGACTCATGCCAGTCATAAGAAAGTAACTGAATTCCCATGTCATTGACACATAATGCGAAATGTGCGACTCAGTGTCATTTTGTATTCCTTCTGTAAGAGGGCTGCTTCTTTTCTGTTGCTAATCACCCTCATTTATGTTTTACTCGGAGCTTGTTTTACACTATAATCTGAAGTTATCCAGCTGCAGCCAGAGAAATAGCTAAAATGGAGGCATTTGTTCTAGGTTTTCTTTTGTAGTCCTTGATGAATTGACAGTCCCCTCCCTCCACACTACTGCAGAAGTGTTAAAACTGTCACTGCAACTGACAGCACAGAATTGAAAGGAAGGGACTTACAGTCTAAATTTCTTCCCCTCTGCCTGCAGTAAAATTTATTTATTTAATTAGTTTGCCAGCAGTAGAAATATTTATTTATTTAAACACTTTCAATCTAAGTTTTCAAAGCAAGTTTCAGAAACTACTTGAGTATTTCAGTGTGCTTTATTACTATTGACTTTGAATTTAACCCTAATTGTGTCTTCAAGAACACTGTTACCTTATTTTTCCGTACCCATTTCTTTCTGAGGAACAGCTGTATTGTGACATGCCATTTCTGTAATTTATTTATTTATTTATTTCAGTTTGATTACCGGGGAAGTCCACTGGGCCAAGAAGTGACCATTTTCAGTGGAGGCCCGGGGAGAAAAGCTCCATGTACAATAGTAGTATGATAAGGGTTACAAAACAATGAGAAAGGTTACATAATTTTGGAGATGAGATACAGTAGTATGGTTCATACATTCAGTGGAATTACATACATTCAAATGAAAAACGGTAATATTCATTGTGAGACAGTATATAACAAAAACTAAAAATTTTTTTTTTTTTCTGGATTTTTACAATATTTACAAATATTGTACATACACTGTTTCCTGACATTCTACTCATCTCCACATTTGTTAAATTACATCAAAACAGTATTTTGTAAACCTGACGCCATGAAACTGGCACAGTAAAAGAATGCACTGAAAAATCACTGTATTCTACAGTCAAGGCAGTGAAACACTTTTTTTTACAGGGGTGGGTGGTGGCTACTGAATATTTTAGGAAATGAAGTATCACTTGCATTACGCATATAACTAATGGCCTTAGGATTTGTCCCACAACCTGTTTATAAAAGATTAAATACATAAATAGCAAAGACAGTTGCACAAGTAATGGAGACTCCATCTTATCTTTGTCACAATGGATCACCATTTGGCTACATTTCACTATTGTGTACATAGCCGGCCTTGCGCCACTGTAGCAAGGGCACTTTTCCAGTATTTATTCGTTGTAGCTACACCAGGATGGGGGCAACAGGTGGTATGGTTGGGGCAATGTGGTGCCCTTTTGCTTAGGGCACCAGTTGACCTAAGGCCGCTCCTGATTGTGTATACTTTAGTTTTATTAGAATGAAATGTGTGTGAGGTACATTTTTAATTTTACAATATTCTGCTGAAGGGTGCATGGGTTGGAGATGAAAGAATATAGCCAGAGAGAGAGGAGATAATGCTTTTCTCACTGGAGATCAGAAGTGAGAAAGCACTCATACTATGGATGCACACGGTATTGCTAAGGGAATGTGATGATACTCTGAACAGGAAGCAAGTAGGTCAGGGCAGAACATAGTAAGGACCAAGTACTCTCTGGATCTACAAAATCGCTGCTTCTGCAGAGAGTGTTGTGCACCCATTGAAATATCCACTTTAATGGGTGGTAGAGAGGTAATTAATGAGATCAATGAAGATGCTTTAAGACAGAAGGAGAAAGGGAAAGTACAGAGGTAAAGTACAACAATAAATGCACTTAAAATGCCAGACAGTCTAATTGTGAACTTCTGCTGCAGGTAAATGTAAGGTAATGCTCTGTCATACTTTACTTCATTTGCCAGTACGCTCTCACCCCAGATGCCTCAGTCTTTTCTGATTTGGACAACATAATAATGCCTAAAATCCAGAAAAAGACCAATATTCTCCATTTCTCTCATTGCAATTCGCCTATATCTGTTACCTCAGTTGCTTCGTTTCTCCCCCACCCTAGAAGATACTCTGCTTCTGTGCGCCTCTGGGATGATAACATTTCCTGTTATAATTATTCTTTTCCCCCATCCCCACTTTTTTCTATTTTTCCTTTTTCATTCTGCATTCTGGATGTAGTCAGTTGTCTGCAAATTTTATCAGTTTACCTGCTTATCCCCCCTTCTCTCTTCTCTTTTCTGCTTTGATTACCAAGAAACATTTCAAATTCCTTTATCCACTCTGTCTGCTGTCTCCAGTCTTTAGTTCCCTCTGTAATATGCATGATCATTCTTCTCTCCCTACTTTTTCTGTCTTTTCTAAATATTATAAATGCAGAGATGTTATGCCCGAGTACTTTTCATTTGCCCATTAAATGTCATGTAGAGAAAACACCAACCTTTTGACTTCACAGCGTGACTTCTAACTATTGCATTATTTGGGTGCTGCTGGTTACTATATAGAGAGTTTTCACAACCAAGAGCCAATAGATGCTTCTTGACCTGAATGAAAGTATGAAAAACTGAAAGGCTGCCAGCCTTGCTAGACAGAATCTTGCAAATAATTCTGTGTGATTTGTAAATATTAATATAATCCACAAATGTAAAACGGAACTATATGTTATGATTAAACTATATGTTGCACTGAGCTTCAAAAATGTAACGACAGTGCGCTATGCTGGAAGAAAGCTGAAAAGTCAAGCATTGTATGACTGATCTCAAACTCGGAGATGTGATATCTGGACTAGCAAATTCTTTCTATTGTTTTGAGACCACAGTTTATTGCTAGATCTTACATGTATAATGTATTTTATTGCTGTAGCTTCCTGCAGGTGCACATTACAAAAAGATATGTTAAACTCTGAGTTTGTTAGCCAGGGAAATAAAACCAGATAAGTGTCAAGAATGATGTAATCTAAAATGAGTCTGCAATTATGCATTATCAATTTAAGACTTTTGCATTTGTCTTCAGAACTGACGACATCACCAGCACTCTACCTTTGCTCTGTATGAATCCAAGTTATTTAGAACACTGCTTCTCTTAGAAATAGATAGAAAATAGTAAGATTAAAACTAACTGTTTTCTATATTTATGTCAGACTATTCTACAGTATTATTTTAAGCATTTTACTGTGTCTGAACTCTTGACTAGCACTGTGTTGAATTGAGGAGATTTGTCTTCTGTTTTTATTAACTAAATATTTTTATACCTTTCAACTGTGGCTGTTTTCAGTAGAGATAATTTAAGTTCTAGAGTACATTGCATGTACATAGTGATACTGTCCAAGCCACTCAAATAAGCCTTGTTGTTTGTCAGACTTACTCACTGGATAATAATAATATTGCACAGTAAAATTGGGCACCATTTGTTAAGGGCCTTATTAGTAGCTGATATTAGTGGTTGGGGGCAGTGATTTCTACCTTATAGCTTGGGCAGAGAAGGGGGCATAGCTGAAGAACCTGTGTCAGCCTTCCCCAGGAGTGTCTGTGTGTTTGTATATAACTCCTATCTCAAAATGTGAATGTGTCAGATACCTGGGCAGGGTCACGAAGCACTGGTTGGACAGAGAGGGTGCTGGAGGTTTTAGCTTGACACCTGTACCTTACAGCTGTGCCAGTGGGAGTCTTCTTGGGAATATGGAGAGAAAGGGAGAAACCAGCCCCAGACTGACTGTGATCTCTGTGTCATCTTAAGGGAAATTGTACTTTGCTGTGTGCTTGTTATCCTTCCCAATGTGCATGCCTCTCACTGGTGCTAGTGGTGAGAATTGAGACTGCTTCATTACTGGGCCAGTGCACGGGCATCAAATATTAATTGTTTGGCATGGTGGGATATCCACATCAGATATTAATTGTTTAACAGTGGTGAGCTAGCCACATCAGATATTAATTGGCTTGTAGTAGTGTAGATGGTGAATTCCTGTAGCTTGTGTACAGTGATCACTGAAGGTGTTTTTGTACTCTAAATCAGCCATGCAGTGAATATTCAGAGTTCAGATCACAATTCTTTTATTTCTTTTGTTGGCTTAGTTAGGCAGGGAGACCAGGCATGCAAGTCAGCAGAGGACTATGGCAAGCTGACAAGCAGTCAGTTGGCTAAGATGTACCAGGCTATGGGACTGGTGCATGGAAACCTGACTAAGGCAGACATGATTGCAGGTTTGGTCACAGCTGCATCAGAAAACTGCAATCAAGAAGACGATCAGACTGGCCGTGGAAATCTACAACACTCGAGAATGGACAGCTCAACCTTTCTGCAGAGGACTTAAAAATCCATCTGGAGCTACACAGACTTACGTTGGAAGCCAGGTGTTTGGAGATTGAAGCAGCAGAGAGACTGAAATGTCTACAGGCTAATGAGAATGAGAAAATGCTACACCTGGAAGCTGAGGAGAAGGAGAGGCAGAGGAAGCATGAAAAGGAGATGCTGACTCTTCACCAGAGTCATGGAGGTAATGGGGAAAGGAGTAACCAGACCCCAGAAGCACAAAAAGTCAGTACATTTCTTCCGCAGTTTACAGATAGGGAAAATTTTGATAGTTTCATTCATATGTTTGAGAGGGTATGTAAACAGTATGATGCTGACCAAAGGCTCTGGGTATGGTTCATGACCCCCTTACTTCATGGTAAAACTGTAAATATACTTTCCAAATTATCTGATGTTGACTGTTTTAACTATAATGCTATAATGACTGTTTTAACTATAATGCTATAAAGAATTGTTTGTTAGAATTTTTGAGCTAGCACCTGAAACTTATAGTGCCTTTTTTAGGCAAGGTTCAAAGGATAAAACCACCACCGTAACAGATACAACCATGCAAAATCTGAAGGTAATGCTACTCAATGCTAGAAGTCTAAACCTCAAAATGCACTCTCTCGAGCCACTCCTAAAAATGGAGAACATCGATATCTGTGCAGTAACTCAGACCTGGTTCAAGGCTCCAGAGAGCACCCCTGCAATACCAGGCTACAACTCTTACCACACTCTTCGGCCACAAAACCAAGACCGAAACACTAAAGGTGGAGGAGTGTCCATATTCACCAAGGATAATCACACCTCCAGGCTAGTTGCCCAACACCATGCATCTGAAATTCTCCAGGTGCAACTAACACTAGGTAAGTTGTAGCTTGCTACAGATCCCCCACCATGCCCCAAGACTCTCACTACACCTTTCTAAACATACGGAAAAATACTACGATACAACCAAACACGCTAATACTGGGTGATTTCAACTACCCTGCCATTAACTGGGAAAACTACTCGAGTACCAATTCCTTTTCCAAACGGTTCTTGGAATTCATAAATTCCAATGCCCTGGATCAACTAATCCACTGTCCCACCAGGGGCTCCAATATCCTAGACCTGGTCATTACCAACATGGGAGATAGATGCTCCACACCAGTGATCACCCTCTCATTTGTCAGGTCTGACCATAAGCAAATCATCCTTGACATCTACATTCCACACCCCAGTAAGAAAACGTCCTTAAAAAACTTCTCCAAAGCGAACTTCATGCTACTGAAGTCAGAAGTGACAAACTTCACGACATCCATGCAGACGGGATCTGAACGTTTGACTGCAGAATCCTACACTAAGGCACTGTACAAGCACATCCAGTCATGCATGAATTGTGCCATCCCGAATAGAACCAAGATGCTCTTCTCCAAAAAAAGGAAGCCAATCTGGTGGTCCCCTGCTACAAACCAACTATACAACAGAAGGAAGAAACTGTTGCAGAAAAGGGGAAAATCCCAGGATGCAAAAAACTCCCTCACCAGCCTCAGTAAGAAGCTGAGATCCCTCATAAAATCCTCAAAAGCTAGTTACAAAAATAAAATTGCCAAAGATTCCAAAGACAACCACAAGACATTCTACAGTTATGTCAAGAATCTAAATGGCAATGCTCAAATCTGGTCTGCGCTACAACAGAATGGCATTAAATATACTGATCCCAAGGATATTGCCAATATCCTGGCAGATAGACTTAGTGCCAACTTCACCCCCCTCTCACCCCCTAAAGGGCCCATTTCAGTACCAAAAGATTGACAAATTCCGGTAATCACGGCCACACAGGTAGAAACCGCACTCTCCAAAGCTAAGAATACAGCATCCATGGGACCAGATGACATCCCAGGCTGTGTACTACATGAACTATAAAATGAACTGGCACCTCACCTAAGTGTCATGTTTAATAATAGCCTCACGTCAGGCTTTGTGCCCACTGAGTGGCGCACAGCTACAGTTATCCCACTCCACAAGGGGGGATCTCTGCCTTGGATCCCGGGAACTACCGACCATCAGTCTGACAAGCCTGATCTGCAAGGGCATGGAACGCATTAGCATGGAACTTATAAACAAAGACATTGGCAACCTTCAAACACTGGACTCCACCCAGTTTGGGTTTCTGAAGGGCCGATCTTGTCTCCTGAATTTGATTGACTTCTTTGAATCAGTCTCCAGAGCTGTGGACGAGGGTAAGGCGGGCCACACAGCCTAGCTGGACCACACCAAGGCCTTCCACACCATCACCCACTCTGGAATCATAGATAAACTTACTAAGCTGGGCATAAATCCCTAAGTCACTTGATGGGTTGCTAACTGGCTTATTGACAGAACCCAGACTGTAAAAATAGCCGACTCCAAATCCAGCTCCAGACAAGTGGAGTACCTCGGGGTTCAGTCCTGGGACCACTCTTGTTTGGCATCTACTTCTCTGAAGTACAGGCCAACATTAAGGGACTCTGGCTAACAAAGTTCGCAGATGACTGCAAACTGGGAGCCATTACTGAATCCCCAAATGATGTGGATATTCTACAAAAGAGCCTTACAGAAACAGATGCCTTGTGCCAGAGCCATGGGCTCAAGCTTAATGACAAGAAATGTAAAGTTATCCCCTTAGGAAAAAAACATGTACCCATGAATTACCACATAGGTGGCAGTACACTAAACATCGAAAGTGTGATGAGAGACTTAGGGACACAGGTGAACAGTGGTCTCACTTTCGATAAACACATCGCCACAACAGTCAGGAAATCCTTCTATGTGGCACACCTCATCACTTAGGGCTTTTCATCCAGAAAAAAGGAGGTCATTGTCCCACTGTACTCATCCCTCATTAGACCCATTGTAGAGTTTAATGCCCCGTTTGGTATGTACCTCACAAGACATCTGCAACAGCTGGAAAGGCCACAGAAATACCTCACTAAAAGAATTACAGGACTAAAGCAGATGCCATATGTTGACAGTCTAAAAAAAACTCCAGCTATACTCTGTGGCATATAGTCTACTCAGAGGCGATCTCTGCTTAACATACAAGGCCATGTCAAACCCTGAGCTGTTGGACATGGTCCACTTAAAGAAATCTCAATCCCTCAGAGCCACACGCTCCAGAGATCTAAATCTTGTCATCACAATGAACAAAACATGCTGGAGGGATAGGCTTCTGACGCAGAAACTCCCCATACTCTGGAATAGACTGCCCATACATGTCAAGCACAGCGCCTCATTGGCCCTCTTCAAAAGGAACCTTGATGATTGGATGGGAGATAGGAAATTCACACCGGGGATCATGTCAGTCACCCTGCTAGACAGGGGTCCAGAGAAGTAAATATTATGGGAAGAAATATCCAGGGAATTGTTATGGCTAGGCTTGTATAGGCTCTAGGGCCGATAGCCTAGTACCAACCTAGGAACCTATGAATAAGTTTCATGAGCATAGGCGCAAGGCAGATGAAAGTGTGTGTGAATATGTTGTTGAACTGAGCATTTATTTTCATAGGTGGGCAAGTGGTTGTCAGGTCACCACTTTTGAAAGGCTGGCAGACCTTTTGGTGAGGGAACAAGCCCTTAGCACTTTGCCTGAGTACATGAGGATCTGGTTAGCTGATAGACAATGTGCTACTTCAGATGAACTGGGGAAGAAGGGAGACCTATACCTAGCAAGCAGGGCACCCCTGCGCAGGAAAACGACCCCCAGTACTGCTCATGGGTCTAAAGGAACCCATAGTGGGCAGCCCAGACTGCCTCAACAGATTCTGACAGTAGCAGGGGAAGCCACTAGTCCAGGTACACATCCATGACCTAGGGTTAAATGTTTTGAATGCAACCAGTGGAGCCATGTGGCATACAGATGTCCGCAGAGGCAAGGTGGGGAACAAAAGGTGAGGGAGCCAGTAAGTGAGGAAAAACAAAATACCAATAGTAGGTTGTCTTGAGACAACAGGGGTACCCAAACTACCATCCTGCAGATGTCCTGATAAGGAAGGATTTTGATGAGGCAGAGTACTGTGTGTTTATTATGCAGTTACACGCAGTTAGGCTTCAAGACAAGCATGTGGGTCTGGTAGCCTGGGGAGACCGACCGCACACTTGCAGCCAGGACTGGTGAGGTGGTTACTTCAGGAAGGGAACTGCCCTATAGCAGTGAGACTGAAGGTGAGCCACAGCTGGTTGTGGGTACTGATGTTCCCTTGGAGAGAGTGACTGCAAGGGCAGAGATGAGTATTAGTAGTAGTAGTAGTACCCAGGCTGACAGTGAGATACCACTGTCGGAGAATACCAGACTTGCTCTTGAAGGTGAGCTGGGAAGGGTTACGAAGGGAGAGTTGAGACAGGCTCAGCTCTCAGACCCACCATGGGTTCCTTTAGACCCATGAGCAGTACTGGGGGTCACTTTCCTGCCCAGCGGTGCCCTGCTTGCTAGGTATAGGTCTCCCTTCTTCCCCAGTTCATCCGAATTAGCACATTGTCTATCAGCTAACCAGATCCTCATGTCCTCAGGCAAAGTGCTAAGGTCTGAGGGAGATAGCTAGTGAGGCACCCGATTCTAAAGGGAAGGGGGAATCTGTATACTGGGACAAAGGGTTACTGTATAGACAGTAGACCCCTGAGGGAGGGCTAGAAGGTGAGAGGATACAGCAGTTGGTACTGCCTACACCTACCATTTGGCGCTTATAGCCATAGCCCATCATATTCAATTTGCAGGTCATATGGGCATAAAATGTACAAACAGATGTATTATGCAGAACTTCTATTGGCCTGGAATTTCTAAGGATGTAGCAGGGTACTGCAGGACCTGTGAGCAGTGCCAAAAGGTAGACAAGGTGAAAGCTCCTTTGATGCCTTTGCCTGTGACTGAGGAGCCATTTCAGAAGGTAGCTATGGATATTGTGGGGCCTCTGAGTACCCCAAGTTCCACAGGGAAAACGTATATCCTAGTGGTGGTAGACTATGCTGCAAGATACCCTGAGGCAGTGACTTTTGTCATCCATCGAGGTGGAAAAGGTGACAAATGTTTTGTTAGAGGTTTTCAGCAGGGCAGGTTTCCTAAAAGAAATACTGACTGACAGAGGTGCCAAATTCATGTCAGACCTGCTGGCTTGTCTGTGGAAGTACTGTGGGGTGAAGCACCTGAAGACCACCCCTACCATCCCCAGACTAATGGTCTTGTTGAAAGGTTAAATTCTAAAATCAAGTCCATGCTACAGGCATTTGCAGACCAGTTTAAGAGGAGTGGGACAGATATTTGCCCTATCTGCTTGCTTATAGAGAGGTTCCCCAGGAATCAAGGTTTTTTTTCACCCTTTGAGTTGCTGTATGGGCATAGGGTGAGAGGACCCCTGGATTTAATTTGTGATGAGTGGGAAGGTGAGTATGAATCTCACAAGGAGTCTGCTGTGGCATATGTCCTAAACCTCAGGACAAGGCTCAGGGAACTCACGGGCTTGGCTCAGGAGAACATGGCAGAAGCCCAACAGCAGAAAATGGTCTGGTATGACAGGAATGCTCGAGCTAGAGAGTATGCTGTAGGACAGCAGGTAATGGTTCTCATTCCTGTCAGAAACAAGAAGCTGTAAGCAGCCTGGGAGGGACCCTTCAAAGTGGTAAGAAAGGTAAGTGATGTTAACTACATGGTAGAACTGCTAGGCAGGAGCACAAATTGTATTATGTTAACATGATGAAACCTTACCATGACAGGGAGGCTCTTGTGCTGAGTACTTGCAGTGGATTGCAGGAGGAGTCGGAGGGAGATCTGGTGACTGATCTCCTCAGTGAGGCTCGGACTGACACCTCAGTGGAAGGGGTAGCGATGTCGCAGCAGCTATCTCCTACCCAGGTTCAAGAAATATGAGCCATATTACAAGAGTTTGGGGACATGTTCACTGGAAAACCAGGGTCCACCCACCTGGTGTAGCACCAAGTGGATACAGGACCCCCAAAGTCCCATTAGGCAGGCCCCGTATATGGTGCCTGAGAGAGTCACACAGATTCTGAGGGAGGAGATACAGGAGATGTTGGAACTAGGGGTAATTCAAGAGTCCCAACAGTCCCTGGGTCTTCCCAGTGGTGCTGGTGCCAAGAAGGATGGCAGCACCAGGTACTGTATGAACTACAGGAAATTAGTCACACAGAGTCAGATGTTTACCCCATGTCTAGGGCAGATGAGGCCCTAGAGCAGTTGGGTGGGGCTAAGTATCTTATTACCACTGATCTTTCCAGGTTACTGGCAGGTACCCTTGACTTCCAGTGCTAGATAAAGGTCAGCCTTTGTGACTCCTTTTGGCTTGTATGAGTTCACAAAGATGCCCTTTGGGATGAAAAATGCCCCAGCGATTTTCCAGAGACTGGCAGGTCATATCCTAGCAGGAGCAGGAGGGCTTGCCCTTGCTTACCTAAATGATATTATCATCTACAGCCATTCCTGGCAAGAGCACCTTCAACATGTCAGTGAGGTGCTGGGCAGACTACAGAGGGCAGTGTTTACCATTAAGCTGAGCAAATGTCAGGTGGGCATGGCAGAGGTCTCCCACCTGGGACATAGAGTGGGGAGTGGTAAGATCAGGCCAGAACCTGCCAAAGTGGAAGCCAGTCAGGCACAGCCTGCACCTGTTACAAAAAAGCAGGTGAGGGCATTCTTAGGGACAAGCAGGGTACTACATAAAGTTCATCCCCAGTTATAGTACCATAGCTGCTCCCCTCACAGACTAGACAAGGAAGAATAGGCCAAATAAGGTAGTTTGGACCACAGTATGTGAGCAGGCATTCCAGAAGCTTAAAGAAGCTTTGGAAGGACCCCCTGTGTTAGCCAGTCCAGATTATAGTAAAGAATTTGTTGTTTTGGTAGATGCTTTGAACCATGGGGTGGGGGCTGTACTTAGCCAGATTTCTTCCAAGGGAGAAGAGCACCCAGTGGTTTATCTCGGTTTTAGGCTCCAACCCAAGGTGGAATGCTATGCAGCTGTAGAAAAGGAATGTCTAGCCATAGTGTGGGCACTGCAGAAACTTCAGCCTTATCTGTATGGAAGGAAATTCACTGTAGTCACAGGTCACAATCCCCTAACATGGTTATACTGAGCCAGCCAGCAAAATGCAAAGTTGCTAAGATGAAGCCTAGGGTTGCAAGCATATATGTCAGTACAGCACAGCAGTGGTATTAGCAATGCCAACACAGATGGGCTCTCAAGACAGGGAATGGGGTAAGGTATACTCAGACAGACCTAAACCCCTCAAGCAATGTTTCGCAAGGGTCACTTGAAAAACTAGCTTGAGTTCTCAAGGAGGGGAGAAATGTGAAAAACTGAAGGGCTGCCAGCCTAGCTACATAGAATCTTGCAAATAATTCTATGTGATTTGTAAATATTAATATAATTCATAGGCTGGTTTCACAAATGTAAAAGAGAACTATATGCTATGATTAAATTACATGTCATACTGAGCTTCAAAAATGTAACCACAGTGCACTCTGCTGGAAGAAAGCTGATAAGTCAAGCATTGTATGACTGTTTGATCTCAAACTCAGAGACATGATGTATGGATTAGCAAATTCTTTCTACTGTTTTGAGACCAGAGTTAATTGCTAGATTTTACATGTATAATGTCTTTTATTGCTGTGGCTTCCTGCAGGTGCACATTACAAAAAGATGTGTTAAACTCTGAGTTTCTGTTAGCCTGGGAAATTAAACCAGAGAAGTGTCAGGAATGATGTAATCTAAAATGGGTCAGCAGTGAGTTATCAATTTAAAACTTTCTCAGAGAGAGAGAGAATTAGAGCATTTTGCAACTGTCTTCAGAACTGACATCACCAGCACTCTGCCTTTGCTCTGTATGTATACAAGTTATTTAGAACACTGAGCCTCTTGGAAATAGATAGAAAATAGTAAGATTAGACTAGCTGTTTTCTATATTTATGTCAGACTATTCTACATATTATTTTAAGCATTTTCATGCGTCTGAACTCTTGACTAGCACTGTGTTGAACTGAGGAGATTTGTCTTGTGTTTTTATTAATTATTATTAAATATTTTTAAACCTTTCAACTGTGGCTGTTTTGTGTAGAGATAATTTAAGCTCTAGAGTACATTGCATGTATATAGTGATACTGTCCAAGCCACTGAATAAGCCTTGCTGTTCGTCATACTTACTAAATGGATAATAATAATACTGCACAGTAAAATTGGGCACCCTTTGGTAAGGGCCTTATTAGCAGCTAATATTAGTGGTTGGTGGCAGTGATTTCTACCTTATAGCCTGGGCAGAGAAGGGAGCATATTTGGAGAACCTGTGCCAGCCTTCCCCAGGAGTGTCTGTGTGTTTGTATATGACTCATATCTGAAAGTGTGTGTCAGTTACTTCGGCAGAGACACGAAGCACTGGTTGGACAGAGAGGGTGCTAGAGGTTTTAGCTTGACCACTAGGCTGAGACCTGTACTCTATAGCTGTGCCAGTGGGGAGTCTTATTGTGGATCTGGAGAGAAAGGGACAAACCAGCCCCAGACTGACTGTGATCTCTGTGTGCTCTTAAGGGAAATTGTACTTTACTGTGTGTGTACTTGTTATCCTTCCCAATGTGCATGCCCCTCACTGGTGCTAGTGGTGAGGATTGAGACTCCTTGATTACTGGGCCAGTGCACGGGCATCACAAAAAGTTTACTAGGTTAAGGGTGAAATATGATTAGAGTGTCACAAGAAACTACAGTTAGGTTATTTTTTGCCGATTTACCATGTTCGATCTTATAACAGAGAAGTGCTGACATGGCTCTTCGGCCTGCCTTACCTGGACAGGTAATATTAATTACACATTGACAGCAAAGATGATGATAAATACTATGCCCTGATTTTAACATACAAGAAATTAATCACAGCATAGGCTTGTGTATCTTCCTAGCTACATAGCCTTTTACTGCTCAGCTTCATAGAGGGCACTTGGAAGATTCCTGAAAGTATCTTTAGTTTCAAAAACAAAAACGTAGTTTTCCTTCACATGCACTGCATTTCATAGAAGAAGAGCAGACATGGGAAATACAATGCACATGTGCTGTTGGAAACAGGATAGGGTTCTCTTTGTGCACAGAAATAAGTAACACAAGCATCAGAGACAGTACAGTACTAACTTGTGCTCTTTGATTTCAGAACATGTTTAAAATGCACTGTACTAAAGACTTCCCCATAAATGTTCCACACAAGCTTATCATGTGCATGAATTTAACTGTGCCTAATTCATGCACTGTAACGAATTCACACATTATCACATTTTTAAAAGCTGTATTATTTATGTGTCTTTGCCACCTTCTTTCCCACTGTCTCATAAGACATATTAGAGAAAAATCCAATTTTCTAAATTGCCTAATCTATTACGTGTCCTGGAAAATATGAATGTTAGAACTTTGCTAATAAATTCAATCATTAAAGCTGCAGGGTAGACTACAGTTACTTAATATATTATATCATTAAAGCTGCAGGGAAGACTGCAGTTACAATTGTGTATCGGACACAAAAACAAGACACTGTGTAACCAGCTCAAAGTCTCATTTTTGAAAGTGTTAAATCAACAGGAGGGAATGTTGTCAATGTTGCTAAGCTCAGTGTGCCATATGGTAAGCCATTAGATGCTTGCAGTTTTAGAAGTTCTGCAATGTACAGCTATGGTGTTCTTGCTCAAATGCAGTATTTATAGATTAGTTGGTAGCTACTTTAACACTGAACCATTGGTCTGGGATTTGCTATGTATTGGTTACAACTTGCAAAAAAAAAAAAGATGCTACAGCCACAAATTATATCTACTGTACAAGTGCCACATTCCTTCTGGTTGACTTGCCTATTATATGCTGAAACAGCAGAGGTCTCGAAAATGAACACTTCTGCATGCTTCTGTAAATGGCAACACTGTGAATCTATAATGATCAAGAAATCATAACTGTTAGCATGCAGTTGAAATGCGGCAACTCAGCTGCATAGTTTTAAGTACAAAGTAGATAGTGAGCATCTTTATTAAGGTAGTAAGAAAGAAGAAGGGATTACTATTAAATAAAAATAAGGTGCAGGTGAGTATCAGACAGACAATGGTGATTTCATTTCTTTTCATCTCCAGCTGTCAATGTGTTTGTTGGGCTGGGTTCCTTGATGTAAAATTGATTACATGCAAAACAACACTGATAGTATAACAGAGGGCATGTTAGTCAGCAATAAATTAATATTTGTGCAATGAGGTCAGATACCTTCCAAAAAGCTACTCATCAGTGAGCGTTTCTAAGATGTGTAAATATGGCCGATGGGGTAAAGTCTGTCTCAAGTGCCCTATAACTCATCAAATATACTGTCTTTTTAATTTCTCCAAGTCTTTTGGGTTTCTAATGCCATGACGGGAATGGACCCTATTCCTAAGTAAAAGTATGATTAAAGTTTATGAAATTAGTATTGTTTCAATCTTTGATGTTAGCCAGAAGTGCTCTTTGCAGCACTAGCAATGTGCCCAGTAATGATTCCTCCTGCAATTCGTATGGAGTTACATAGATCAGTGACTAAGTATAACTGAAAATTCCTTCTTATAAGACCCATTGCTCCTACTACTACTGGAACTGTCTGGGTATCCTTCTTCCACATTGCCCTTGTTTTTGCCAGAAAATCCTGGTATTTTTTTGACTTTAGCATACCACAATGTTTTCAATTTTGTTTTACAAAACCTACATTTATCTGTTTCTCCCACATGTTCAATGGGCTTTGTAAACCAACGTAAACGTAGCCCACTATCTTGGGCTGCTAATAGTAACCTTTTGCGTTTTGGTTTAAATTCACCTTTCCCTAACCATTCCTGTGCTCGATCCTGATCAACATGAGATTGTTCATAGGTGTGTACTAGGCTAATGGCCCTGGAGCCATTACAAGCCTAGCCCATACGATTACCCTGGCATCGTGCCACCCAACCTTAGCTCCTAGTGCCTCTGTTGAGTAGAGCCACTGGAGTGATCACCGGGGTGAATTTACTATTTCCCATCCACTCAAGATTTCTCTTGAAGAGGGCCAGTGAGGTGCTCTGTTTGACATACATGGGAAGTCTATTCCATAGCATGGGCAGTCTCTGGGTTATGAACCTGTCCCTTCAGCATGCTTTGTTGATTGTGGTAATGAGGTTGAGGTCTCTGGAGCGTGTGGTGTTGAGGGACTGGGATTTCTTTAGATGTAGTATTTCTAACAGAGCTGGGTCAGACATGGCTTTGTAAATCAAGCAGAGATTGCGTCTAAGTAGGCGATATGAGACAGAGAATAGTTGGAGTTCCAATAGTTTTTCTATACTTGCAAATATATTTATGCATTTTCCACATTTCTTGCCTTGTCAGCTGATCCTTCACTTTATATTCTTTCTTTTGTTTTTTGGCACATTCAATTGTTGCCTGATTTTTATCTTCCTCTGGTTTGACTTTCATTCCCACTTGACACTATGTTTCTGCTAAACAAGTCAGGGAAGTCATCTTAGAGACTTACTCTCCTCATGTTTTAAAACTTTCTCTAAGTTTGGGTCTTGTGAGGTCAGCAGATATGTATGCAGTCCAACGATTGTAGCTCTACACATGAAATCAATTTCAAGGATGCCCACGCCTTCTTCAGAAAGGGGAATACATAGTTTTGGTATTCACAGATTTTTATAAATCATTTGATAAACATGAAGCATCTTTCTTGTTTTCCTGTCCAACCAATCCAACATCTTTGGGGAAAGTCAAACACTCCAAAGCTGTAATTTAGGACAGGAAGAACAAACTGGTTTATAGCTTGGACTTTGTTCCTAGATGTCAATGCAGTTTTCAGCATAAATTACAGTCTTCTAAAATATTTGTTCATGTTTTATTGTGGATCCTTTATCAGTTCCCAAATACTGATACATTCCCTACTGCTCAAGTTCTTTTATATCACATTTCTGTCCCAGACTGATGTTTTCTTTAGGCTGCAGTTGTTTTGCTTTTTCACATCTATCAAGACCAAATTATATTCTTTTATTTATTTATTTATTTATTTTACATTTAGTTACCAGGAAAGTCCAACTGGACACAAGTCCTTTTTCAGCGGAGGCCCAAGGAGAAATGCTCCACATATTACAAAGACAAGATTTAACATAGTACAATGCTGTAGTTTCAGAAGAGTGACATTTACATTTTCATATACAAGAAGCAATCTATGATACAAAATTTAAGTGATAACACAAGATACAGAAAAATAGATATATTTACACTCATTATAGGAAAACAAATTTAAGCAGTCTTGTTATATCATCTGAAAAAATCTAGACCACTTGCAGTTATGCTATCAGTTCCTCATCTAATGAACTATACAGTTTTAAATCATTCATGAAATGAAGATGAGAAGTCTTTACACTTTGTTGTTTTCTGGGAGGCAAATTATAGCCATGACCTAATCTGTTAAGTAGACAGCTTAACAAGTTAAGGGCAAAACAAACCTTGGAATATCTCCTCTGGAATTTTTATCCCTGGAATAATAATTTGTCCTTTATCATGGCTTAACTGCAAAGTGGTTTGCCACTGTTTCATGTTCACTGTAATGTAAATGATATACTGTTCAATAAGGATTTTTGCATAGTATGGAAGTCCTATGGTCTGTACTTTACAAGTTGTCCTGTAGGACAGTGAAGAAAATGCATACATATGCCATGCTAGGCAATAACATGCACTTATTCATTTCAGTATGGGGAATCTGTATGGGGATAGGGGGCACAATTTTCCCCTGCACAGTTTGCTGATCTGGGCAAGAGATAATGAATGTGTGCATGGGTGGGTGGGTAGGTGTGTGACAGCATCTCTTGGCTGAAATGGTATCAGTTAGGTACCACTTTGTGTGCAGCTAGTTACTCCCTCCTTCACTCTGATGGTTATGAGTATTAATGCTTATGCATAACGCTTGCCAATGCATGAGTGTATAAGCTTATACAATAAATTACGTGTTTTTCTTATACTCCCTTGGGAATTAGCTGCCACCTAAAGCTCTCCAGAGGGTGCCTTAGATGTCAGCATAAGAAGCCAGTGTGTGTGTGTTATATGAAGACAAGAGTATTATAAACTTAAACCTTTTGGGATGCCTTTAATACAGGCAAATATGTTTACTTTAGTTTCAAGTTTTGAAGATTTATGTTCTAAACATAATGTAGAAATGAAATCTGTCATCTCAGTCTCAATACTTAAGAAATGGCAGCTGTGAAACCCACTTTCAACTACAGCTTGGAAGCTCGGTGTCACTTGTCATTAATACACAGGTGTTAAGCTCTCTGGGTTGAACGGCTTACTTCAGTCTGTCATAAGAATTCATGACGTACTTGCACTTCGTAACAAGTGATGTCTAACTTTCCAAGAGGAAGTATGCAATATTTTCTTTCTTTAAAGCTGCGGTGGTGGTGCTGCGGTAGCGTTGTCACCTCACAGTAAGACGTTCTGTTCGATTCTCAGCTAAAGCGTCTTTTGTGTGGAGACATGCGTGAATGGGCGTACCTTCGTTGAAGGTTGTGCGTCAGGCTTGGCAAGTCGGTACGTAAAAATCTACTGCCAATCATTAGCGGACCGGAGTTCCGCTGTGGCGACCCCTAACCGGGAAAAGCCAAAAGATACAACAACTTTTCTCTATAAACTAGCTAAGATTTCTCTAAATATTAAATCATAGTCATACTTTAAACTGTATCTATTCTTAACCAATGTTTTCACATTGCCATATTTAGTATAATTATTTCAACTGTAGAAGTTTTTGTATTACTTTGGAGGATTGTAAAATAAATGTTCTTAAAAGCTCTAGAGTATCAAAAAAACATTTTCTCCTCAGGCATCCGCTGGAAATGGGCACTTACCCAGTCAGACTTTCCAGGTAATCAAATGTCAATAAACAAATTAAATAAATACTGAAAACACAGACAAAAATATAACATAGCAGTACAAGACAACTGACAGTTAACCAGTCTTGACTTTATCAAGATCAGTGTCCTTGCACTAGATTACATTTAATCATATTAAGTATTCTAAATACATATTCTTAGTGCAATTTATTGCAAAGCTAATTCCACTTATGAATGCTTAACAATCTCCCTCTCAATGTCAGTCAAGCAGTGCTCACTAACAAAACCTAAACATATGCTGGCAGAAGATTGCAAAGCGTTCATACAAACTGACAGCAATCGCAGCCTTCAGAATATAAAATATATCATGCTCTTAAAAAATTAGAGCTCAATAAACAGTGTTTGTACGTTTCACAAAAAAAAAAAAAAAAAAAAAAAAAAAAACAGAGCAAAATGTTCATGTTTTAATGAGAATAAACACAACAATAAACGGAATCTTGGTTAACAGACCAAATCACACTAGCTTCTTAGTCTTACATGCCTTACTGCACACATCACACTCTATTTCCCATTATAAACAGAAATGTCTTTTATGATTCAGCTGCTCCTGCACACACACACACAGACTGCTTTCACATAGTTCATTGTCTTATGCATCTCTAATGTTCTCTCATACACATGCATACACAGTCTCATCTGCATTCACGAACTCAGACATTCTGCTGTCACACACGCTCCGTTCATTCTCTTCTGCATCGCTAACTCTGTCATACATACACACACACACACACACACACACACACACACACACACACACACACACACACACACACACACACACACACAGTCTCTTCTGCATTCATCGCTAACTCCATCATACACACACATACACAGTCTCTCTTACTTTCGCACACACAGACATTCTGCTTTCACGCATGCATTCACTAACCCACATGCAATCAGCACAAGAGACCCACTCATACACACACCAAAGTACACCCGCTGCATACCTCTCAACTGTACATATTTTCTCTTTAATGTCGATTTATGTCTCATATTTTACTGTTCCGGTTTTCAAAAAATTGTGTTTTTCTAGCAAATTGGGGGCAAAGGATTAAACACTGAAGTTACAAAATAAAGGCAGACAATTGGCATTTAGACTTCGTAACCTTCACAAAATCCATGCTAATGCAAAATCTGTTATTCTATCAACTTTTGAAGTTTGTAACAGCTAATATTTAAACATTAAGTATGAAGTAAAACATTATGCAATCAACTTACCGAAACAGTTGGTGCATGTGATGGTAGTTTTCAAGCACTTCGGCACTTGCTCCGATAATATTTTCAGTCCTGAAAGAAACAGTGGTCGTAACACAATTCCACAGCAATGTGTGCAGTAATTTATAGCAGCTGTTAACTGGGCCACTCCTGACAATGTCTTTGTCACAGTCTGGGTGCACACGGAGCTACTGATTTGTCTGGGTCGAAGGTACGTCATGAAGGTGGACACAAATTCCACCTGAAAGGATGGAATACAATAGAAGCCCTACACTTAGGAAGGAGAGAAACATAGAACTGAAAAACATTTTAGTGCATTCCTGTAACAGCAGGTGGCTAGGTTGATTTTACAAGGATAAAAAAACTATCATTGAGTTTAAATGTGTTGGAGCCTGGAGTTTTCCCTTAACAGGCCAAGAAATACTGTAGCCAGTATAGTAAGCAAATGAGCATATAATGAGATGGAAATGAGAAAAGTTATTATAATGGAGGTGATGAATACAAATCAGGGTAAACAACATGGCAGAGCAATTCAGAAAGTATAAAAATTAAATCTGATAATGACGCACAACTACCAAAACAGCAGTTTGTCAAACAATCCTGATGTACAGAAACAACATGATCATGCTAGGGCTAGCAGCAAGTTTAGCACAAATGCATACGTACAAGTTATCCCTCACAACCAGTAGCCACTGAAGTGCCCATCTTCTGCCTCACTGCACACTGATCCAACTGTGCCTAAAATTTTACTTCCTGCTTGACATAGAAACAATGGACCACTACCTTGTGGTCAGAGGTATGGTGCAAGCATCCAGTGAGACATGTCATCCTCACATGCAGACTCACAGGATGCACAGGAGACAGATTCCTGTGGACACCCAGAAATGTACAGTGGATATATCTCAGGCATCTGCATCATGAATACTGCATAATTTTCTCAATGCCATGCTACATCATCTGGGAAAGCACATGTAGTTTTTCCATGAACCGCAGAGGACAGAAAAAAATATGTGGGTCTTCTGCAATAAGCCTTTCTTTCTGAGGTACTGGGAGCCATTGACTGCACCCAAATGTCCATTAAGGCCCCACCCGGGGCACAGTGAAAACATTACATCAACCATAAAGCGAATTCCAACTTCGTCAACTGCCATATGATCTGCAATGCAGAGGGTATAAGATATGTGCCTGTATGTCACCCAGGCAATTCCCATGATTACTACATTTGGCAAATATCCGACCTATATTAACAGAATGTGCTGGATGATTTTACCCAAAGACATCCTATTGGTGATGCCAGGTATGCTCTGAGCTACGGCCAATGACACCAATAAGAAACCCAGAAAAAATGGCACAGAATGCACATAACACTGCCCTACTACAAACCAGAATCACCACCAAATGTGTGTTTAAACTGATGAAGGCCACTTCCACTGCTTAGACACTTACTGTGGAACTCTGTACAATCCAGAAACATGCAGCAAAATATCTGCTGCATGTGCACTGTTACACAACATGTTGGTATGCAAACTACAGCAAGGGAGTAACACTGGAGAAGAGGAAATGCTGAAATCAGCAGCAGAGAATGTGTCTGTTGAAGAGCCCATTTATGAGGATGATGACCATACATGACAGCGGTAGGTGCTCTGCACTGCACCGTGGCACTGGCTAAAAGTCAGATGGGCCTGATCAATTACAGCAAGGACTATCAATGATGCATGCAATACTAATACCAACCTATGCCATACTGTGCATGGACAGGCCACAATATTTCAAAAACTCAGGCCACACTGGTACAGCATTAAGGGCATGGCAGAGATGACATATACACAGGTGAGGAGTGGAGGTGTCATCAATGTGGATAAGTGTGTGCATGTTTCAAGGCTTGGCAATTGTGGCTAGTCTGTTCAGGGATGGAATGGTGTATCTGGTAAGGTGCAACTGGGCACAGCTGGTTGGTTAAAAGAGTGTGTGCATGCAAACAGCTCCTAAAGATGCTGTACTGTGCATTAGTCTCTGGTGTAGGTCCAGGACATCCTCAGGAAGCACCTAAGTGAACCATGTATGTTCCCATACACAAAGACACCATTCTCCATGGAATGTCAGTAGCAGAATCTACAGCTACCATGGAAGATGGAGTCCAAGTGTAAAAGCCAGAAAATGGTAAATGTAGGTTCAGCATGAGCACCCTTGTCCTTACCTGCATCCATGGAGTCCTGCAGCAACCTCAACACTGGTAGCAGCCATGACACTGGTAGCACTACAGGACCTAGACTATTTCCTGACCACAGCATGGTGGGCTTCCTCATCAGAAGTGGAAAAGGAGTGGCCATGAAAATGGTACTTTTGGTGTTTGGCAGCACATAGGCAACTCTCATGACATCTGACTGGATGCAGACAACCTGATGCAGACACCTTGATGATGTGGATTTTCCAAAGGGACATTTGAAATTTTTGAATAAATGGACACGACCCTCTCAAAGCTTGTCACACAAACTACATACCACATCAATCATCTTTGTAATGACTGTGGTGGCAGCAGCCTGCACCTGTACAACTGTAGGGGTCACCACATCATCATTGCCCTGCATTCTACTGCTGAGTCTCCAACTGCTTCCTGGGCTACCTCTCCATGAGGGGGCCACACATCAGTCAGCTTTAAGGAGTGCAACTGTGGATTTGAGATCAACAACTTAAATACAACAAGTATAAGAAGGAAAAAAACTGGATCTCAACACCAGAAATAAAAAACTCACTTATTTTAATCCAAGTACAAATAGCAGAGCTTTTGGGAATAATCTCGTCTACAATCAATATAAAACACAGTTCAAATACAGTGATACACATCAACCAGCATGGATAACCTGGAGTATTCTATGGCGCCCTATGGTGGTGACTTCACCTGGGGGAAGGTATGTTGTTGCACCCTCTGGGGACACCACTGGTAGGTTACTGTCTGCTACCAGGCCGGATTGAATATCTTATCAATAATCTGGTAGCTTTATGGCTGCACTGCCCACCCGTCTTTTTTTTTTAAACAAGAAATATCTTCATTGAATTATCACTTATGACATAGGCAATCATACATTTATATAAATGAAAACAAACCATACTGACATGTTTTCAGTTCAAACATTATACATCATGTATAATCTTCTATACAGTGGTTGCCAATCAAACACTACATAACTCATTCAATTTATGTCTTCCATTAAACCTCATTCCTCCTCCAAAACATTCTGCATGTATTGTTCCCACAATGCCCATTTTTTTCTATGTAAATTGCTCCTACCCATTTCTAAAAATCCCACTTCCAGTTCTTTTATCTCTTTTACTATTATTCACTACTTTGGTACAGTTGGTTTAGACTTTGATTTCTATTTTCTAGTAATTGCTTTTTTGTCAGCCACCAAATGATATGTCTAGATAATTCCAAATTTTGCATCACATCTCAAAAAATCATGTCCTTAGTTACACCAATTTGCTCACCCAGCGTTTCTGACAGAGTAGTCTGCAGGGAATGTTTAGTCTGCCAACTCATTACACTCCTGAAAAATATGCTCCCAATTACCTCTTTCTTCTCCATTATACTTGCAACATTTGCAATCTACTGGAGAAAAAAAATGGAGTCTGGTTGGAGCATAAAAATACCAGTTCAAACACTCCCAAGCAAATATCCTAAATCTTCACTTTGTTGCACATTTGGTAGCCATGCATATATGAAACATTGTTTCTTTGTGAACTGCTTATTCAATCTCTCTTCCCAATCCTTTCTAACCTCCTCTGACTGATTCCTATACAGTTACCATGCAATGTCTTGTATGCCCTCCTAATTATCCATTTTTAACAGCAGCTTCTGTTCTAGACTAAAAATTCTACAAGTCTTAGTCTTTCACTTAGGATCCCCCTATTCTTTTCTCTTTGCCCATACTCTGATAGCAATCCAAATGTATTCTTGGCCTGTACCCATTCTATTACCTTTCCCTCCCTAATTATTTGCTTCCAATAAACCAGCCCCTTTGCCAGTTTTCTACAATAAATTCCAGCTCATCTTGTCTATTCTTCATACCCCTAATAACAGTCATCCCTATCAACAAAATCTCCCTTCTCCATTCCCATGTTTACTTAATTCTTAAAATTGTTTCTACATCATGAATATAATATTCTGTAAGGTTACTGTTATTCTGTAAGAATCTGCATCTAAAATCCAAGCCACTCCTAACTTCTTGAGCTTTTCTGTTTCATCATTCATTCTCACTTTGAATTACAGCTTTCTGCTTGTGCAATGCATCGCAGCCTTTAACTGTGCACCTCTGAAATAACTCTACAAATTGGATAATCCCAAACAACCATTTTCTACTGGAAGGATCAGCTTATCCCACTTGACTCTTACCCTCTTCCTCTCCCAGGTAAAATCCTTCAACTCTATTAGCTGCTATCCACAAGTTCTCCTCTGGTAGATACAAATATGTTTGACCTGTGCGTAAAACTAAAGTTTAGGACCAAAACATTTTCACTGCCTTTATCCTGCTATCCATAAAATACAGCTGTCAGTTTCTCAGTTTTTGTATTATCTTTTTAGTCTCTTCCCACATTGCCTTAAGCTGTCATTTTATAGAACCCTTTTTAACCCATACTCCTTAATATTTCATTTTATGATGACTCATAAATATGGGTATTGCTGAACCAATTCATGTTTGGGTACATAGTTTACAGCTATTGCCTTTGTTTTATCATCATTAGTTTTGGATCTGAAAAATACTTCAAACTGTCTCAGAATGTTCCACAACACTGAAATGCCCTTTTTGGGTTTTATCAAGTACAAAATAATATCATCTACAAATAAAGCCAACTTTTCTTAATTACTATAACCAGTTACATCCTTGAATTTCTGAATCCTTTATTTTCTTTGCCAATGGTTCTAAATATAACGTAAACAACAAAGGGGAAAGAGGAGACCCCCTCCCTGTTTCCCAGAGAAGACCCCTACACACAGTAATTTTTGCCTCTGATCACTCATATATCCTCCTAATCAACTTTATTATTATGTCAGGGAATGCAAATGCTTCCCTTATCCTACTCAAAATCCGAGCTTACTCTGTCAAATGCTTTTTCCTGCTTCAAGACGTAACAATGGTATTTTCTTACATTCTGCTTCCCTCTAGATCATCACTGCTTGATTAATGTTGTCAAATGCTTGCCTCCCCTCCAAAAAAAAACACACCAATCAACATTTATAATTTTTGGCATCACTTTTGTCATTCTTTTAGCCATTATAGATGTAAACACTTTACAACCATGCTTTAGAATCGAATGATCCGATGGGTCATTACCATCTTTAAGTATTACATCCAATCACAGCTTTCTTCCTGCTTGTTGGTGCATCTCTTCCTTTTAAAATACTGTTAAACAAAACCTTCCAGATATTTAGCACTTTCTTCCCTCCAAACATCCACATGAATACCATCTATTCCTGGAGACTTTTTTGTAGATTGGTTATACATCACCATTTTTTTCTTATCTCCTCCTATCCTGTTAGTAATGGAGTCTCATCTACCTCTAACCTTAGCATATTTAATTTTCCATAAACGTTTCCATTTGTAATTTTTCTTGATTTCCACTTTTCTCTGCTTTACACAGGTTTTCATAAAATTTCTGAATTGTTTCTAATACCTATACAGGATTTAGGTTCATAGATTAGTACTAGGCTAACTGCCCTTGCGAGCCATTTTAAGCTTAGCCAATTATCCCTTGTGAGACTCAAACCCTGCACTTTGTGTTTGTAAGACAAACACCTTAGCCATTAGGCCACCCTCCCAATTTATGGTTATTTTCCTGGTTATATATAATAATATCAGACCAAAAGGTTTGAGGAAGAGTACTTGATACCCAAAAGCTTTGTTGCTATTAAATTTACTACTGTCTGATGGGGTTAGCTGTTTGGTTTTTGGTATATATAATAATACCCAAATCCTTATATTCTGTCAACTTCTATAACTCATAGGGACCTAAGTTTGTTTCCACTTTGATGCCTCAATCATTGTGCAAAAACTTATGTGCTCTGGAGTTATCAAAAAACAGATGCTTAACAGCAATCTTTCTAAATTCATGCATATTACAGAGGAATTCCTTTATTTTCTCTTTATGATTCGGCAATTGTACCCTCTTCTGATTATATGAGATTCTGCAATACTTTTAACCTTTCTCAGTCTCTCTAAACAATTCTTACTTAAGATCTTTTTCTTTTACTACTAACCACTCATTAAACTCCACTTTAATTTTATCCCACTCCCTAGCTATATTTTCTAAAGAAATTTCTGTCTTCCCTAATAACTCCTGAATAATTTCCACCACCTATTCCTTAAATTCCTGTTTATCAGATAGGTAGGGAAGTGTCATGTCTTACATTTTTATTTCATTATCCTGCATTTTTATTTTAGTTACTCTTGGTTCATGATCTGAAATAGTTATTGGATGCATATCAACACTTTCAATTAAAAGCACATGTTCCTGTGAAATACAAGTTTTGTCTAGCCTAGCCCAGTTTTTGTATCTTGGGGAAAAAGTGAATTCACTCCGAACACCTACTACTGAATTCACATCTTCTGTGCCAAATATTTTCATAAATTTCTTCAAAAAACTACACTCTTTTGTTATATTTCCCTTCTAGGCACCTCTAGATACATCCTCACTGTTGGATATCAAACTCCGGTCCCCACCTAGGAAACTGATAATTTCTCCCAGAATTTTCTTAAGCTCCACTTCAGCAGTTTTAGGTGGAATATAAATACATGCCAACATAATCATCCTCCCTTGCCAGTAGGCCCTTACTACTACAAATGTACTTATTTATTGACATTTCTTTACAGGGCCAGTCCAACTGGGCACAGGTGCCCTTTTTCGGAGGAGGCCAGGAAAAAAAACTTCAAGTTCCACAAATTTACCATTATCTCTCCCCCCCCCCCCCCCCCCTAGTGCTATTGGAGTTCCTCCAGCAAATTTAAGAACTCCTCTTTTCCTTTGTCTCAGATATTCTTCTGAATAACCACCCTGAAATCCTCTCTTTATCAAATTCATATGGTCAGTTCTTTCCAAATGTGTCGCTTGTTACATAGCTATTCACATTCTGCATTTCCTAATATAGTTCACTACTCTTTTTTTTTTTACACATACCCATGAGACCATTCATATTTAAAGATAATATGGAAAGTGTTGCCATAAGTTATTATTCCCAACTCTTATGCATAACAGCTTTTTTTAACATCTAGTTTCAGCTTTTGTGTTAGATGCATACACTAATATTTGACAGGTTGATCTTTTATACAGCTCTTTCTTGTTATACTCATTTGAACCTATGTCACATCAAATGAAAACCCTCAAAAGAAAAAACACCAGAACACCCCCATAAACTATTAACTTAATACAAACACATAAAACTATGTACATTTTTATAGTTTAACCCTCCTAAAAGGAACATTTGTTTCATTCAACAGCTACATTCAGAGACATTAACTCATTACATCCAAGTGACGCCTCCATGTGCATGTACAGTTAACTCCTACTGACACCTCTAGGTGTCAAATATTCATTGTTCATATTTGCATCAATAATTCCAAAACCTTGCTATGTACAAGGTTTTAAAAGAGTATATCATAAAGCTTACACAATGGCAAACTCAACTGCATTAATATTTGACCTCCGTCTAGAACAGGTAAAGAGATATTAACTGTTGTTTTCATGATATTAATTTATACAGATATAATTTTCACATTTTTCTGAATATCTCAACAACCAAACAACACAGACAGAACCCCTTAGCCCCATATGAAAGCTCTCAGCTAGATGGATAAAATGCTGCTGACAATATGTATGTAACTTGAGTGGTTGCTGAGATATTGTAAGTTTTTACAAAATATTACAAACGTAACAGTTACTGTGTTTACTGTGATTATAAAATTCAGTTTAAGAATTGGAGCCTAAATAATTCTACCAATATAAAAATAGTTTGTGCTAAATGGTATGCCATTTACACTTCTTTCATAACCTCTATGGTTCCAGAGATATGAGCATTTGTTTGAAATGTGCGGACATAATTTGATTCTGTTAAAATGTTTAAGCTCTGCCCGTTGGAAATTACAGTGCAAACTTCCTGAGCTCCATTGCAGTGAATGAGTTAAAATGACCTATAATGAAGGTCATCCATGCTAAGACAACATGGTACAGCTTGTGCTTCTATTTACACAAAGTGTTGTCTTTGTCTTATCATTATTCCTCTCCCAGCAGTAGAAAACAACTTGAATGTTTTCAGAAAACATTATCTTTTAGCCATTGAAAGAAAAAAAGTATTCTCTCTTTATTGCCCTGATCAGATTATCTCCATAGAAACATGAGAACCAGATACACAGTTGCCTTCGGCTACAGGCTTCTAATGCAGTAAGTGAACATTTGCTAAAGGTAAACTTTTCATTACATTCAATTTTCTTTTATTTACTTGCATCCACTTAAAATGTGTTGTTAGATCAAGCCAAGGGTTTTAAACCAGTCATTCCTCTGCAAAACTAAGAAAAGGTATATCAGTTTTACTTAGTCTCTCTAGCGCCTTGGCTCACGCCTTCAAGGAGAATGACTACAAAGAACATTTCATGAGTATTTATATCATCTAAGAACAATAATTAAACAATCAATTAAACAATCAAACAATTAATCAGAAATTCATTAGTTCATAAAAAGGTAAAGGAAATAAAGTGGTACTTATGCATTATACTCAGTATGTGGAAATGTGTTTAGAATATCTTAATGACACTAACACTTACAGAAAATGTGATGTTAAAATATATAATAAGGCATTAAAACAGTTTGATGATTTATTGCATAAATGGCTTAGGCTAGGATATTTTACAAAGGATGATGTAATGAAGAAGTTTAAGACAAGTAATTGTGAGATAGCCTTATTTTATTGCCTACAAAAGTACACAAAAATGCTATGTTTCCTCCGGGACGTCCTATTGTATCGGCATGTAACTACTTTTTACATAATATGGGTATTTTTTTACACAGTTTCCTGTATCCTTATGTTGTTAAGCAAACATCATATATTAGAGATAGTTTTGAATTTCTGGACAAAATCTCTTTAATAACATGGACACAGGATATGTTTTGGTTTACAGCTGATGTAAAAAGTTTATATACAAGCATTAAACATGAATATGGATTAAGAGCATTAAGAAAAATATTAGGTGATAATCCTCAGTCTTTTTATATTATTGAACTAATGGAATTTTGTCTCAAAAATAATTATTTTTATTTTGATGGTCAATTATTTCATCAATTGAAGGGGCACAGCTATGGGGGCAAGTTTTGCCCCTATGTATGCGAATGTGTTAATGAATTCCTTTGAATTAGAATTTTTGTATCAGTTAGAATTTTTAAAAAAATATGTAGTGAGTTACCATCGATATATTGATGACTTGATTTTTATATGCAAGGGAGGTGTAGATGACATAGAAGTTTTTAAAAATGAGTTACAAAAAAATCAGTTTGGTTTAGAGTTTGATGGTTTTCAATTGGGCAATAGAGTAAATTTCCTGGATTTAACTTTGGAAGGCAGGGACAATGGTAAAATAGCCACTAAAATTTATAGAAAGTTTGAAAATAATTTACATTTTCTAGATGGACAAAGTCATCATCCCTTTCATCTCATAAAATCTTTGCCATATGGGGAATTTATTAGAATTATGAGGTTGTGCAATAATAGTTATGAGTTAGAAATAGAGCTGAAGAAGACCGTAGAGCTATTTATTAGAAGAGGTTATAATAAAAAAGAAGTAGAATTATCTTTGCAAAGAGCAAGAAGTGAAAAATCATATATAAATAAAAAAGCAAGGTGAAAAAAGAAAAAAATAACCAAATGTTTATGGTTTTGATGTATGATTTAATAACAGAAGAAGTTAAAAAGGCAGCACAGAGGTACTGGCCTTTTTTATTTAAATATAAAGATTTATTAGAAATAATTCCATGAAATATTACATTTTCTTATAAGAGAGGCAGAAACCTTAAAGATATGCTGGTACATGCCAAATATTCTAGACCTAATGATAATTTAAAATTAGAGATAGGACTAATGGGCACATATCAATGTGGCAAGTGTATTTCTTGCCAATATATAAGTAGAACATTTGATCATATAAATGGTAGAAATTTTAGACCTTGTGGTAAATTTTCTTGCAATACAGAAGTTGTGGTATATGCACTAAAATGTCCCTGCGGACTGTTTTATATAGGAGAAAGGAAAAGAGCATTCAAAGTTAGACTTCAGGAACACATAAGGGATATAAAGAATAAGAAAGTAGAAAGTCCCTTAGCTATGCACTTTAAAGATTATCATAACAGTCAACCAGATGGTTTGTTAGCAACAGTTTTAGAACATATTAGAATAGATAATAATAGTGATTTGGTTAAGCAAAAACTTTTATATAAAGAGACTGTTTTTATATTAAAATATGGTACAATGACACCTAGTGGTATAAACGTGGAATGTAATTGGAGAGTGTTTTTATGAACTAATGAATTTCTGATTAATTGTTTGATTGTTAAATTGATTGTTTAATTATTGTTCTTAGATGATATAAATACTCATGAAATGTTCTTTGTAGTCATTCTCCTTGAAGGCGCTAGAGAGACTAATAAACAGTGTTGGATCTTTCATCTGGTCGTACTATTTGGATTGCCTTTTATCTTTTATTTTTGGTTGTGTATATATCAGTTTTACTTATAGCATGCTGTTTTGTTCAACCTTTCTTCTCTCTTTACACCAGAGTGCCCACCATTTCTTAAAACTGAACAAAGAAAGAAAAAAGGAGGAAGGAAAGGGGGTATCTGTTTACTTTAGTATCCCTATTACAAAAAACTGCAACGTCTTTACCATATGAAGTGCAGTATGTGTCACATTTTATAAAAATGCTGTTAAAAGCAAACATTGTTTTACTTACAGTTAGCCCTTTCGTTCCTCTTCCCCTCTCCTTAATGTTCTTCCTAATATGAATGACATGAAAGTAGGGCATATGCTTTGGAGTCCCCTACAAGTTTATTATGGTCAAAAAGTCCAATATTTCCATGTTTTCTTCTTCTGCCACACTTTACAAATGTGACTGATGCTTTGCAATCCAATATTTATTCATTAATTTTAAGCTGCTGGCTTTCTGACTGTTGATCTCCATCTCTCAACACACTCCTGATTCTTCTAATTTAACTCCTGTGCTTTTTTTCTCTCTCTCAAACATTCTCCTTTGGAACACTGGAAAAGGTTTCACTGACACAGTCTTTCTATAAGCTTTATTATCAGAAGAATGAAAACCAGAATCCACTTCTGTTTGACAGCTCACTTTTTGATGGACAAACTTTTCTATTTCCTCCTTATCATGTTTTGCATGAAAAATGACTTTGACCCTCCAGGAAAATATTCTGAAGAGATCTGAATAGATTGCTGCAATACATTTTCTCTTCTTCCTTGTGTACACTGATTAATCATTTTCCACAAATACTGCTGTCTCCAACTTTTAATACTTTGTTCTCCTGCCACATTTTTTTTCCGACTCAACTCTTTTTGCTGGTAGGGTTGCATCTTTACTATTACAGGTGTTGGCTGCTTTCTCATGGCCAGGAATGGAGCATACACACAATGTGCCCTTTCAATTAACTTCTGCTGTGAAATACCAGTCCAGTTGCTTATTTGTGCTTTCCTAAAATTAATACAGTGTGTTCCTTCCAGTTTCTTTGGTACAGCAGAAAATCTCATTTTTTTTCCCTACTTCATAGGGAAGTACTAGGCTATCGGCCTAGCCAAAAAAGTACCCTGACTTTTGCCACCCAAGAAAATTATTTTCCTGTGCCCCTGTCAAGCAGAGCCACAGAGGTGATCCCCGGGGTGAATTTCCTATTTCCCATCCAATCATCAAGATTTTTCTTGAAGAGTGCTAACAAGGAGCTTTGTTTGATATAGCTAGGTAGTTTGTTCCAGAGTATGGGAAGTCTCTGGGACAGGAATCTATCCCTCCAGCATGTTCTGTTTATTGTGGTAACCAGGTTTAGGTCCCTAGAGCGTGTAGCTAGGAGGGATTGGGATTTTTTTTTAAGTGGAGCATGTCCAAGAGCTCTGGGATTGACATAGCTTTGTATGTTAGGCAGAGATCGCCTCTAAGTAGGCGATATGCGATGGAGTACAGCTGGAGTTTTTTGAGACTGTCTGCATAGGGCATCTGTTTGAGGCAAGTAATCCTCTTTGTGAGGTATTTCTGTGGCCTTTCCAGTTGTAGATGTCTTGTGAGGTACATACCAAAAGGGGCATTGTACTCTATAATGGGTCTGATGAGTGACGAGTAGAGGGGAACAATGACATCTTTTTTCCTGGACGTTGTTTATTTATTTAGTTTATTGCGTTTGTTTACCAGGAAAGTCCACTGGGCTTAAAAGAGCCCATTTTCAGTGGAGGCCCAGGGAGAAAAGCTCCAATGGGATACAGAAAAATATAAACATTAATTAATACAGAAGTAGAAACAGTGTTACAGATAGTAAATATAGTAGCATATACAGAATGCATACATAAAAGCATGAATCTAGTTTGTTTGATTACAGTAATATATACAGAAAATATGCATTAAAGCAGAATTCAAAGAATTTAATCAGAGTGGTATAAACAGAGATATATTAATGAGTATTATTGTACCAGTATCAACAAGTGAAGATAAAAATAAATATGGAGAAAGTATCATCAGTCACTAGTAGAAAAAGACATAGGAGTTTAGTAATCATATAAGGAGAGTGAAGAGGTTATGTTATAGAGCAGGAACATAGCCAGGAAGAGTTGAGATAATTTTTCAGTATTTGTCTGAAGGTGGTGGTGCTGCCTGTGTTTCTTACAGAAGGTGGAAGTGATTGCCATAGTTTGGCGACGGTAAAGGAATAGACGAGTTGACCAGCAGGTAAGGTGGGCTTATCTACTTTTAGAAGTAGAGGATTTTAAAATCTTAGATGCCTGCTGGGATGGTATTTGGCAAGTCCAAAGACATGCATCTGGAGCATTACTCCCCGGGCCTATGCTGAAAGCAGGCTCTGTGGAACCTAGTCGGACTTTCCCAATCAACAAATATTAAACAAAAAAAATAAATAAATAATAAAAAAAAGTAGAGAGTTGAGAGAGGAGGACAGTATGTGGGTCTGTAGATTATTTTGTGCACAGTAGTTAGTTGGGTGAATGACAGGTGGTGGGGGAGTTCCAGCCACCTTAATTGTTTCAATGACTTACAGTGGTGGACTTGTTCTGTCCTCTAATTCTACCATTTTTGAAACATCTCTTCTTGAGCAGTTTCATACTTGACCAGCCTTTCCTTCATTCCGATCTGATTTTTGAAGTTTTATCAGCTCATCTGAATATCTGTTTAAAGCTTCTTCCATTTTTTTCAGCCTTTTGTTAAAGCTGATTTACTCCTTCAGTGTTTCTTTTGTTTTAATCAGCTCTGAGTATATTTGATTTATTTTTTCCTCTAAATTACTGAAAGTCATGCTTTGCACCAAAGCTGGAGCTTGACCTGCTATTTGCTGAACTAATACAGGATTATTCCCAACCAATGTTTTCTTCTCAACTTTTGTGGTTGATTTTCTTTCAGGTTCACTAAATTTCATCTTTGCTGGCATACAGGCAGCATACTTACTAGTCAGTAATTGAAATTTACCCCAAAAGACAAATTCACTAACTCACTTTTCTGAGCTTCTGTTTACACATTAGGAGAGATGAAGTTAGTCTGTTACTCATGGTACAGCCATCTTGGAAGTCCTATTGGCCACCTGCTCTTGGGCAACTAGCAGAGCCACACCACTGCCTGGCACTGACCAATGAGCTGACAGGGGCAGGAACCAGTAGCGGCTGACTTCTGGTTTTCAGAGTGACAAGCACAATGCCTTTCTAACACGAATTACTTTGCTTCATACTTGTTTGTCACTTCTTTAGAAAGTTCCTATTCTACTACAGTACACAGGTGATGACAGTATATATGTAGATGTAGGCAAGAAAAAATATAAAGTATGTTTTTTTTTTTGCTTTGAAAAAAAAAAAAGAAATTGAGGTACTGTATACTGTCTAATGATTTTTCTGTTTTTAAAGCTGTAAACTGTCTAACGATTTTTCTGCTCTTAAAGCACAATCATTTTTTTCTCCAGTGCATGCAATGTTGTTTCTTTTGGCATCTTCCAGTACAGATGTTACAAAGAAATAATTTCCCTGCTGAAGACCAATCTATGATTCTGACTGCATGAGACGAACCTTCTCCACCCCTAACGTCATATATTACAAGCAACAGTCCAGCAGTTAGAAATTCTCTGCTTTGTATTCAACATGCTGCAAACTACTAATTGGGTAGCATTATTTAATGCTCCACAAAATGTTATGATTTACAAAGCATTACCAATGACGTACATTGAATTACTATTCTGTATTTGTTACATCTGCTGTGCGCAAGACCCTCAAGTCATACCACAAAAGCATCCTGCAGAGCAGGTTTCAACTTAAGCAAGGCAAAGAATGAATCATCATACTTATTACCAACTGAGTAACTAAAGGAGGACATTATTTTACTGCTGTTGTGTTTGATGCAAAAATGTGGTACAGTGGGTTTAGGTGTACAGGACAATAAAATTAAAGCTGTTAATGAAAACTGTCTTAGACACTCCAAAAGTGGTGTTAGTCCAATCCTCCTCAAACTTGTCATGATAGAATGAGTCTGGTATGTTAGATATGATAGGAGGCTGCACTTAGGTTCATAGATTGGTACAAGACTATCGGCCCTATACAAGCCTAGCCATAACAGTTCCCTGGATATTTCTTCCCACACTATTTACTTCCCTGTACACCTGTCTAGCAGGGCAACTGACATGATCCCCGGGGTGAATTTCCTTTCTCCCATCCAATCGTCAAGGTTCCTTTTGAAGAGGGCCAAAGAGGCGCTTTGCTTGACATGTATGGGCAAGTCTATTCCAGAGTATGGGGAGTCTCTAGGTCAAGAACCTATCCCTCCAGCATGTTTTGTTTATTGTGATGACAAGGTTTAGATCCCTGGAGCATGTGGCTCTGAGGGATTGGGATTTCTTTAAGTGTAGCATGTCCAACAGCTCTGGGTTTGACATGGCCTTGTATGTTAAGCACAGATCGCCTCTGAGTAGACGATATGCAACATATATATAGCTGGAGTTTTTTATGGCGGTCAGCATAGACCGCGTACTCACTTCAACAAACAGAAAATATATTCAATCAGACATTGTCAAATACATTTCTACAGACTTTGCCAAATACATTTCATAAGTAATAGTAAAATAAAAACAATCTTACTTGTATCATATCAGGGGCTATCTGAAGTGATGGCAAATATTCTTGCTGAAGGTACTGAATAAATTCTGGTCCCTAAAAAAAAAAAAACTTCTTGTAAACAGCCACGTAACACAAGTCACTAAAGGACTTAATTGCAGGTTAAGAAAATTAAGTGATGATATCCTTTTCTCCTGCATATCTGTTATGTCACACTATATATTTCATTGTTGAAATCATCACAAATTGCAAAGTTCTGCTAACTAATAGGAACATACAGCTTCTAAACAATTGATGCCATTACATAAAATACATTATATACTCATTTACTTTATGCAGAACTAACTACATATTCGACAGCTAGCACTGCTTGCATCTACTTGTAAAGTTTTCTAGTCTTTAGAGTCCATTAAGTATCTTAGATTGATCATTTGGCACACACTCTGCTCTTGATTTATCACAATATGACAAGGATCTTAATCACGCCTCCGTGGGAAGAAAAAGTCATATAGCCTTTAAATTAATATTAGAACTATTACTGATAACCTCTTCACATGACAACAAACTCAGTTTAATGTCTGCAAACAGGTTAATAGAAATCAGAGACTGAGACATGACTTACTCACCAAAACAGGCTGAAAAAGAAAGTAGACCTAAGCATCATCATCATTAGTAATAAAATCAGTGTTGTGGTAGTGGAAATGTGTGCCTGTGCCTAGTAAGGATTCCTGGGAATGGCAAGACTGCTGTTAATACAATTACACTATATCCAGTTTTTGTAGTGTTAGGTTCGAGTGAGGGTCATGGTAGGAGAAGCTTAAAAGGGCAGATCAGACTTCCAAACCTTCAAAAATCCTCACCGCATCCTGCCTGATATGGAAACATTTCATATAATTTGAGTGATGTAATCCCTTCAGTCTGTCCTCAATCTTTCACAGAGCCTCTTATTATCAAAGCTGTGCCTTGTGGTGTCTAAGAACATCACTCATTAAGGGAGAAGCCAACTCAGATGACTCCACTCAACCTGACTCAACTCAGAGAATCTCCTGATTTTCAGACCTTCTCACTCCATCACAGAAAATAAACCCTTCAACCATGACAAGGAACCTCATTTCTGTAACTGGCACCTGTAATCTCATACTTTCAGCTAATTTTCAAAGCTCATGACCACAGGTGAGGATAGGGACATAAAAGAAATGGTAAACTGAAAGCTTTGTCCTATCATTCAGCCATCACTTCACCAATCCCAATGCATCCATCTACTGCTAAGTTTCCTTTTTTTGAGAATGAACTAAAACTTATTTGAAGGTGGTTCAAACTCAACAGTGAACTGTTCTAGTACAGGCTGGAGATATCAGGAACTTGAGGTCAAGAGGACAACATCACTGTTATCACCTTAAAACAACAAAGATGTAACCCTCAAGTTCACCAAACAGCATATTCACCCACTTTGATCTGTTGTAGCACTTCTCACAAGATATTCTGGGGTGCCCAGTCACAGACCTTCTATAAAAAATAAAAAATTGACAACAAGGCCAGTGATCCAAAAGCAGAGCAGACCAGATGTAAAAAACACAGTTTTTTTTTTATGTCAGTAAAAATGTGCTGTTTTTCTACTGACAATAAAAAAATGTGTGTTTTTATATCTGGACTGCTCTGCTTTTTGATCACTGGCTTTGTTGTCGATTTTTATTGTCCTGTATTTCATGGTTCTTTTTGTTTCTATAGAAAATACTTGTATACTGTATGAGTGAACTCCCATGACCTCTCCAATATCCAGGCAAAAAGTCACAGAACTTAACTATTGTTCCATGGCCTGGTCGGAACTTGCATTGGTCCTCTAGAATCAGAAATTCAGCTATTAGGCAGTCTCTTCTTTCCAGCACCCTATCAAAGGTTTTCTGAGAAGATTGAGCAGTCTGATCTCTCCATAATGGAAACGCAATCTCGTGTCTCCTTCTTGAAAACAGGGACTACCACCGCCCCAGTTTGCCAGTCCGGAGTACTGTCCCAAACTTTCACACTGAAAAGATACATTAATCATGAGACACCAACAATATCTAGTGCCTCCACCATTTCCAGCCAAATCCCACCAACCTTTACATTCTCCTCATACCATTCTATTGCATTAACATCTGAACAAACGGACCCAAACTCACTCTCTGCTTCCAGTAGTGCCTCCTCAAAGGAATGCATGTCCAGTGGGCTCATGAGTTCCTGAGACTGTTCCTCCCTTCGTCTCACAATGCCCCAAGTTGAGATCAGAGGTCCTCCACCCATACTAAAAACAGTCTGCATAATATCCTCTCGTCAGTCACTACATGGACTGACAGAACATAAGGCCATCAGGGTCATTTCCCCTTGGCCTTACTAGATTACTCCATGTCTTTCTTGACAAGAATGCTTAGACTATAGGGTCTAAGGTCTAATGACATGACTACCAAATCAAGCACTGATCTCTGTCCAATGAGCTCTGGAACAAAGTACACTTGGCCTTATGTTCTAACAATGTTCATTATGGGCAATTCTTGGCTAGCAAAGTCATCCAATAACAATTCACCATCCAGGTGCATACAAGCCAGGGTAAGATGATTTTCCTAATTACACCCTCACTGCAAATAAATGTCATTCCATAAAGCAGCTAAAGCGTTTAAGTAGAACCAGAAAGTCATAAAGTGGTTATAATATCAAGCACCATTCCCATGGCCACAACGAGGTGAAATACTCAGCCAGTTCTGCAGCAAAGAAAGATAAAACTAGCAGCTCTGATGCTTGAAGGAACTGAACTACAGAGCAGCTACCAGCTCGCCTATCCTGTGGGGGGAGGTGGGCAGCTCTAGTTTGTAACACGGGTAACATCTACAAGAAGTACTAAGTGTTCACCCAGTGGAGTTATGAACAAGCCAAGCTCATGAAAGCAAAGCACATCTTCATATATTTAGTGCAGCTGCACTATGTTCATGCAAGCACAGTGCATATGAACTAAGTGGTCAATGGCAAATGAGTATGTGGAGGCTTCTTACCACCGGAATATTCTGAGTAACAGAGGACTGATGGGGGTCCCAAAGGATTGAAGGAATGAATGGGCCTATACAACTCTTGACTAGTCAGGAAATACCTAGCTCCTGTTCGGCTGGAAAGAATGGGCTAATGAGATAAAGGCAGAAGAGTTATCAAGCAAGGTTCTGGGGGGAAAAGGCTGAATACTTAGAGTGGCTATTAGTTACATACAGTAAGGTAGAGGTTTTAGTTTTATAAACGTGATATGCTTGGCTGAGGGTTTACTGAGTATTCCCACTCCTTTAGGGCCTCTTCCAAGTGGGAAAGGGAAGGGCAATCCCTGATCTGGTCAAGAACAAATTTAATCTGCAGAAGGAAGTCAAACAATATCCAACTAGTAGTTATGAAACTCAAGTACAATCTTCCTTTCCTTAGCAGTGAAGTGACTCAATATACCTCATCTCAAAAGTCAATTTTCACCAACTTTTAAAGTGGCTGCACACTAATTAATAGGTTTATCAGAGCTCTCCCAGTATGAAAACTGCAAATGTAATAAAAAAAATCCCTAAATCAAACAAACTAGATACAATTCAGTTACTGGCTTTTAATTACATTGCCTAGTTGCCAGAAAAGAAGAAATTTGAAGAAAGTAAAAAAAAAAATCAAAAAAAGAAAAAAAAATCAAACAGAAAAGGAGAAGAGAAAACTCTGGCTGGGAAGAATTGTGCAGCTGTTCAGAAAAAAAGCAGTTCAAGTTTCAAGTTTGTTACAGGCCTCCAGTAATTCAGAGAAAAATTTTTCATGCATTCAGAGGTGCTTAAAATATCTGAAACTTTGCAGTAATATACATGGTGAAATAATAAAAGGCTGTGCAAACAGAAAAAGCTTTAACTGACTACTCAGGTGCACTGATAAAACTGCAAACATCAGACACTTGAAAAGAAGAAAAAGCTGTTTTTGAAGCATGTGGCTTTTCAAGAAGGGCTGTTTCATAAAATAGAGTTACAACACAAAACAAGCAGAGAAAACCTGAAATTTTCTACTATACCTGAGAAACTGGAAAAAAAAAACACAAACATTTTATGAAAGTACAAAATAAGTAATTAGGCTGGTGTTCATCAGCAGCATTTGTTAACTGAAAGGGCAAATAATGTGTAAACTCTAAATATGGTCATGACTTATAAAGACTTGTATTAGTAAAGATGCAATCATGCCAGCAGAAAAAGTTGCTCTTGCCAACACTGTTGCAGAAAGGAAAAATATTCAAAATTGGAGTCAAAACAGTGTTTGGGGAAATGATTATTCACTGTACACAAGGCTGGCGAGAAGCAAGTTTATCCCAACAATCAGTGAATGTCAAGAAGCAGAAGTAAGATTCAAGCTGCTATATCCAGCTATCTTCAGAATGTTTTTTTCTTCTATAGATTAATTACATTTTTGGATGCAGAATGGGCTAAGGAGGAAAGAATTTAGCCAGCAAGTAGAAGGGGATCTGGTTTCTCATACATCAGTAAATGTAGTGTCAATGGCCCAACAGGTAGCACAAACTGCTGGTGCTGGAAGATCAGGAGGCTATGGGGTTCTATTCCCACCACAGGTGCATGGACGAATTTCCAGTAATGAAACTACACTGCAACATAAGGGGGTGCTGCATTCCTGAGTGTGTCATCCTTCAGATGAGATGTTAAACAGAGGTCCCATCTGCCTGAGCTGGGGAAGTTCTCTGATCCCATGGGCAAATTTCCCCCTAGTAGTATAAATACTACCTCGGGTCTCCCCTAAATAGAGGCCAAAAGTCTACTGGGACTAACCTGGCCAACAAAGTTAAATAAATGTGGCTCTGCAATAAGAAGTGTCCTCGCGCATTACCCACTCAATAGGCCTAAATCTAATATGCAACATCAACAAAACCTGCTGGAGAGACAGGTTTGTCTCCCAGAGACTGCCCTGTCTCTGGAATAGACTTCCCAAACATGTCAGAGTACCTCGTTGACCTTCTTCAAGCTCAACCTTGATGAGTGGATGGGAAACCACAAATTTGTCCCAGGGGTTCCACCTTTGTCCCTCATTCTCAAGGGTGACAGGTGCTGAATGAGGGTTTTTTTGGTGATAAACTCTTGGCTAGGCTTGTAAGGGCCCCAGGGCCATTAGCCTAGTAAACTCTTATAAGAAAGAATGGAATTTTGTTGACTGTGTTAAACTGGCTGGTGAGCTGTAAAACATATATTCCACTCCATATCATTAATGTTTGAGAGGACACTGAAGGGGTTGTAGTAGTTGTTTTTGTTACTAAAATTTGCATAAAATAATAATATAAATTACATTTTATATTGTAAGTAGTTTTGTATTGGATGCAATCAGGTAAGATTTAAAATGGGAGGTGGGGGGAGTCTTGTCAGTGAGTGCTACGCAAGTTAAAGATGCTTAAACCAAGAAAGACATTTTCTTAGTTGTGATGTTTCCAGGCTGTTCACTGTGGCAGGATAAAAGAGGCTACAGAGAAGCAAATTAAGGTTAATATAATGTTATGATTATGCTGCTGGGACGAGGAATGCAAAATTGTACTGATTACATTATATGTAGAACTAAGATAATCTGCTTTTATAGGTATGGATATCTAAGATAAGTGCCCTTGGTTTAAGCTATAAACAAGACATTTTAAACAAAATGGTATTAAAAAAAAGACAAAATGATGAAAAGCATGGAAACTGTAGTCTTCTAGTTACTTGTGAAGCCATTAACAATTTTTACTGTTAGCAAGAGCTCTCATTAGGAGACAATACGTCTACAGGTGCAAACAATTTACCATGAGAAATCTGTACAGCATTGCTCCACGTGAAACTTACACAGATTCTTTTATGCATTTGCTAAGTGGCTAGCTATTTTACCTCCATTACCAACTACTTTTACTTGGAGATGACCTGTCTACAGATACAAGCAATTACTCAGACTTCTAAATAGTCTGTACTTCACAAACACCTCTCAACACAATGTCATTACCAGCTAAATTCACATTGACAAGCAATTCACTGCAAAACAAAAAGCTTGAAATTGTGGGAAGTGAATAAGATACATAAGGAGTTGCCTCCCTAGCAGCTATAATACTTCACTGCATTTAAAGAACAGTACACCGTTTAGTTTATTCATTTAAAGTTAGCAAGTGCACTTCTTTTAGGCATAAACAATGTTTACTGAAAGCATACATAATGATTTTCACATCCTGGAGGGGAATACAGATAAAAGAAAAGGAAAAAACAGCAATTAGTGGAAGTAGGAAGGCAGGTTCTACATTTGCTTTAACACTGGTAACCTTACTTTTATAACAGATGATGCCTGTTGGTGCAGTTGTCAACTTGGGGCAACTACAAACTATGTGGTGGTGGGATAAATATTTTTTAAGGTATACATAATTTTGTGTTTTTTATATGTTTAAGGGGGTGGAAGATTCTAAGAATCTATTCAGTTTCTTTTTTTTTTATTTTCACTGAAGTAAAAAATTCAAATGAAAAGTAGTACATTAAAAGTTCAGCCTGGCAAACATTAGTGAGTGCATATAAGCTAAAAATTGGAAATATACATTCAAAAACTACAGTTGTGTAAATTCTTACCATAATAGCAGATGTCCTTCTCTTCACTTTTGCAGTATTCTTTACTTAAGGGATCCTCTGCCAATCTGGGGCAGTATACCAAAGCCTTTAATTGTTACAAGGACTTCATGCATCACACGTATGCTCACCACTCATGGCGTAGGGCATAAAGGTGACGTAGACATACAAACCTCAGAAATGAAGAGCCCTGGAAGGAACTGTCAAAAAAATGTGCATTCAGAAAGAAAAAAATAGGGAGAAAAGAAATAAGGGGAGGAGGGAAGAAGCGAATACTGCAAGAGTGAAAACGAGGACATCTACTGTTATGTACTATGTCCTTCCATATCACTTTTGCTGTATTCTTTACTAAAAGGAGAAAACCAAAGCTCAAGAGGAAAGTTTGGAGGAGGAAGACCTAGAAGAAGCCTCCAGAAAAACCATGCAGGATAGCTCTTAATGAAAATATAAACAAAGGACCAAGTAGCAGCTTCAAGTTAGAACTGGTATTCAATCCTTAAAAAAAAAAAAAGCACCAGAAGCCACAGCCCTGGTAGAATGAGCCTTAACAGGAGAGAGGCTCTTCCCATGAAAACAGTAACAAAAAGAAAAGCCTTAACAGATATCCAGGAAGAAATGGTTTGCTTAGAAACAGCCAAACCTAAACACTAAAGATGAAAAGAAAAGGTTGCTCAGATTTACAAATGGCTTTAGTTTTATACAAATACCTGAACTGTCTATGCAAATCCAAGGTGTGAAGAACTTTCTTACTAGCAGAATGTGGAGAAGGAAAAAACAGTGAGTAAATGAATACACTGATTAGGAGATAACCCATTAACCACCTCTGGCATAAAAGAAAGACTAGTATGGAAGGATTAGTATGAAGAGACATGCTGTCCCTATGGAAAACTAAAAAAGCGGTACAGCCATAAGGGTCTAAAGCTTAGTCACCCTTCTAGCTGAAGTGAGGGCCAAAAGAACAATGGTCTTCCAAGTACAATGCTGTAGTGAAGCTGAAGCCTCAAAAGGAGCCAGAGTGAATTTTTCAAGAAAAAAATTAAGATACCAGGAAGAAAGAATAGGCTTCCTGGGGGCCTAGTATGAAGGACACCTTTAAGACATTGTTTGACTTCAAACCTAGAAGGTAAAGAAGGAATCAAAGGTAGGCAAGCAGAAAAAGTTGAAAAATGGGCTTTAACTTAAGAGTATGCCAACCTAGCACTGAACAATTCACACAAATAAGAGAGAACCAAAGGAACTGCCACAGAACATGGATCCAGGTTACGAACAAGACATTTGGACAAAAAAGATTTTTTTGGTAGTAGGTTTCCTGCCCTCCTGCAGAACCCAAAGCACATCCTCAGAAACAAGGTGCTTAAAAGGGGTCAAAACCCTATCACCCACACTTTCGATTAGAAAGTGGACAAGTGGGAAAGGATGAGACACCCCTTGCCTTGTGTGAGTAGGTCCACCCTGTGATACAACTTGTGGTGATTACCCTTGGCTAAGTGCAGAAGAAGAGGGAACCAATGTTGTCTGGGCCAAAATGGTGCCACCAACAAGATTTTGGAAAGAGTCTTGTTCTATCTTGAACAAGACTCTCGGTATGAGAGGAAGGGGAGGGGAGGGAAGGCATAAAGAAACATACACTTCGAAGAGAAAGAGAGAGCATCCACCTTCCAAGCCAGAGGACATGGGACTCTGGTTCAAAGGAGAGGAAGTTGTCTGTTCAGAGGGGGAGGCAAAAAGATCTACCTGAGGAGTACCCCACTGGTGGACAATGTCCAGAAACACATCTCTGTGAAGTATCCACTTGTGACTCTGTGTTACGGACCTGCTCAGTCTGACACTATGTTCTGCTCTGAGGGAATATAAACTACCTAAACAGTGACTTGAAATGGACAGCTAGATCCCAAACCTGAAGAGTTAGTCTGCATAAGAGGTAAATACCATGTCACCCCTTGCTTGCTGATGTACCACATTACTGTGGTATTGCCTGTAATGATCTTGACAGGACGTGAGAGAAACAGGGAATGGAAGGCCTGAAGAGCAAGGAGTACTCACCTCTGAGACTGACATGGTCTGCCCTTTGATGAACTGACCAAAGGCCCTGAACCTTCAAAGGGCAGAAGGAAGTACCTCACCCCCATGTCTGCGGTGTCTGAAAACAGTTCCTGAGAGGGGAGTGGTGGATAAAAAGGAAGACCCAGATTGACAGACAGCTAGTATATCCAGCACTGAAGCTTTAGCTTAAAGCATGGAAGAACTAGAAAATCCAGAGGATGATAATGCTGAAGCCAAACTGACTTCAGGAACCACTGAAGCTTCCTCATATGGAGTCTGGCTACAGGATTCATAGGGATAGTGGAGGCCATATAACCCATGACCCTGAGATACTCCCCCTGGGTGAGACTGACGCCAGAGGGAGAAGAGACTGAAAACAAGTAATTAGAGTCTTAGGAATGGTCTGAAGCCTGCAGCCTAAAAAAACATGATCCTGAGGAGGAGTGATGAAGGATCAAATTCCAGACTTTGTAGGAGGCACATAGCATAATGAAGGTGCTGGAGTAGAGTCCCCCGAGAAGAAGAATGAATATGCAAATTGTCCAGGTAGGGAACATTTTTAATCCTCTTCATCCTGCAAAAGGCAATCAAAGCAGCGAGGCATTATGTGAACAATCTTGGGGCAGTAGAAAAGCCAAAGGGCAAAGCAGGGAACTGAAAATGCAAGGAAGAGAGAGAGAAACAAAAAAACTTCCTGAAAAGAGGATGAATAGGGATGTGAAGATCGGCATCTTTAAGATCCAGAGAGACTAAAAGCCTGAGGATGCAGAAGAGGAAAGTGTCTGGAGAGACATTTGAAAGAATGGAACTTTCAGAAAGGTATTGAGCCATGAGAGATCCAGGATAAGGCCCCAGGTGCCTTCTTTCCTGAGGTCCAAAAACATCCTTGAATAATCCTCTCCCCCCTTTGAAAAGCAGGCACTGTTTGGATAGTGCAGAGGGACAACAGACTCTGAAGTACATCTAGAAAAAAGGGCAGTTGTTCCTGAGGAGGTTGAAGAATGCCCAAAAAAGGAGGAAGGGATTTCCACACCATGAAATACCCCCAACGAATGATGGACAGAAACCAAGACTCCTGAGTGATCCTTAACCAACTGTAAAGGGACAGGGAAAGACAGAGATAAAAACAAGATTTAGAAGGGATGGAAGACGACAGACAAGAACTCCACTGTTTGGAAAAGGGGCTTCTGAGTAGTAGGAGTCTGAGTAGACTCACCAAAAGGAGCACTCCTAGAATCGTTTACACCCTTGGAAGGAGGGTGAGACTGTCTATGGACAAAGGCAGGTTTAGAACATAATTCCTCTGAAATTTAGGAATAGGGGAAACAAAAATGAATTTCAATTCCTGCATGACATTACCCTTTTCTTACAAAGACTTGAGCTCAACAGCAACAGCAGAACAAGAGATTTTTATTGTCAAGAGGAGCTTACATCAATTTAGCCTTCATATCATCAGGCAAGGGCTGAAAGCAAAGCCAGGAATAATGCTGCAAGACACAGCCAAAGGCAGTAGCTCTAGAAGAAGCATCAGCTGCATCATACCTACACTTAATGGAATGGTGGGCCACTTGAGAAGAAGACCCCAATAAAGAAAGGGGTGAAGCTATAGCTTCAGAGTCTGGAAGATCTGAAATAACCTGAAAAGCCTGAAAAGGAAGGGCTAAAACATACCTGATCATATGGGTCTGGTCATTCACAACCCGAAAGGCCAGAGTAGCAGCTGTGTACACCTTTTTGCCCACTCTTGTCCACGGCTCTGCTGTCCTTGTCGGAAGAAATCAGTTCAGTAAAGGGCAAATGCTTGGAAGGCTTATCAGAAGAAACAGAAATAATGGAGGGGTCACCCTAGGGACACCTATAAAGAAATTTACAATAATCAGGCACCTTATAAAACCTGCTAGACGTCTTAGGTGCAGGGGTTAGGAATCAGGAGCCTGACAAGCTGCAGAACAAGTGTCCAACAAGGCAGCAAGAACAGGAAGAACAGCAGACAGCTTAGGAGACTCCATTTGAAGGAGCTCATAAAACATCTTATGAATATCAGAGACCTGGGTACAGTCCTACTGAAAAAAACTCCATCATACAGGAAACAGTATCCCCAAAGGAAATCTCCTCAAAGGGAGAATCTGGACTAAGAGTCCTCTTCCTTGGAGCTATAATCCGAGGAAGAGGGGATTTGGGAGGAATAGGCCAAAGACTCTTCATCGGAATAAACTTTCTCATTAGTAGAAACCTGCGCCCTAGGCCTCTTAAGGGGAGTTGAAGACCAGGGGGGGGGGGGCTCCTTGAGGAAGCTTTAAAGCCAAAACAGCATTAAACAAATCCTGTGTGAAATCATGCCATTCCTGCTGAGAATCTTTAAGAACAGGGGAAATATGCTATGTCTTCTGTTTCTTTTTCAAAGGGTTATCAGTCCTAAATATCTTAGGTGGTTCAGACCCCTGGCAACACACAATCAGCATAGTGGGAATGTCTTCCCTAACAAATATCTACAGACACCCCTAGACACTTTGGATAAAATCAGCCGTGATTCTCTCTGAACATCTGAAACAGATATCTGCACAGCCTCAGAGGACATGCAAGAAGCCGGGTCCATGCCAGTCTCCAAAGTGGTCATGGCAGAGGAATCCAAATGAAGAACTGGGTGATCCTCTGGGCTTTCACCAGCCTAGAGGAAGATGTCCAGGGAGCCAGTACAGCAGAAGAATCAAACCAAACTTTCTTGCCCTTCTACGCAGTGACTGACCCTCAGGCCATGATGATTCTACCTTTGTACCCTGAGCCAACAACTTAAAGACACTGGTTAACTGAAGAGGAGATATGACTATACAGAGTTTTAGGGACAAATGTCTGTTAAACAGGACAAGACATATGGTCATGAGAAGCACCTAAGCAAAACAAACACTGCTCGTGACGGTCCTTATGGGGAATCTGTCTTCTACACTGGCATTTCCCCATTCTAGATGATAAGCAATCCAACAACAAAAAAAGAAGATAAGAGGAGAAATCCCAACAGGGCACTTTTCTGGAAACAGCCTGGTAACCAGCAGATGAAAGAGCATTCAGACTGACAATCAGAGATGGTGTTCAGACTGGCGGAAAAGAAGTTCCGAGGTTTGGACATCTGTATGTCACCTTTATGCCCTAAGCCATGAGTGGGGAGCACATGTGTGACGCATGGCATCCCTATAAAAACCTAAGGGTTTGGTAAACTGGCTGGACGGCGAGCTGCTCTTGGCAGGGGATACCTTTAGTAAATGTCATTGTCCATGCTGGTGTGAATGACCTGAGACGTACCTCCCTGAACTACATGAAAAAAGACGTACAGGAGCTCTTTGATCATGTGGCCCAGGCCGGTATGACCCTGACCTTGAGTAGCATCTTACCCTCACCAAGAATGATGCCACAGTATAAAGACAAAATGATCAATTTTAACAACTGGCTAAAGTATTGGTGTTATTCAAAGAGGATCCAGTGTCTGTCAGCCTGAGATTACATGCTTGACAAGCCACGTTGCTTCGCTAGGGACGGCTTGCACCTGTCACCCCTGGGTTTTCCAGTACTGGCTAAGGCTCTTGCCTCCCCCATAGTGCCTTTTTTAGGAAAGGCTCAAAAGACAAACCCACCCCCATAGACAACACAAAGAAAAAAAAAACTAAGGGTAATGCTGCTCAACGCCAGAAGTCTAAACCTCAAGATGCAAGCACTCGAGACTCTCCTCAGTATGGAGAATATCGATATCTGTGCAGTAACAGAAACCTGGTTCAAGACTCCCGAGAGCACCCCAGCACTACCAGGCTATACTTCATACCATGCTTTCCGGCCCCACAACTCGGACCGAACCACAAAAGGAGGGGGAGTATCCATATTTATCAAAGATACCCACACCTCCAGGCTAGTGGCACTGCACGAAGCTTCGGAGACCATCCATGCGCAACTAACAGTGGGTAAAACTGCCTTTCAGTTTGTAGCCTGCTACAGACCACCCTCCCAAACACAGGAACCTCACTCGGCTTTCCTGAGAACACTGGAGAATATGAAGGTCTCTCCAAACACTATTATATTGGGTGACTTCAACTACCCAAACATCGACTGGGAAAACTACTCAAGCCCAAACACCCTCGCCCAACGGTTCCTAGAATTTATAAACTCAAATGCTATGGAACAACTGGTCACCACTCCCACAAGAGGGGAAAACATACTGAATCTGGTCATCACCAAAATGGGGTCTCTATGTTCCACACCAGAGGTATATCCCTCATTGGTAAGATCAGACCATAAACAAAACTCAATGGACATCCATATTCCGTCCCCACCCCTAGCCAAGGAAACCACGGTGAAGAACTTCTCAAAAGCAAACTTCACACTTCTCAAAACTGAGGTGGAATCCTTCAAAGCCCCCGGGCCGGTGGACAATACGGCCCAAAATGCAGAATCCTTTACAAAAGCATTCTATGGACACCTACAGGAATGCATGGAGCATGCTATCCCAAATAAAACCAAGACTCACTCCTCCAAAGGCAGGAGACCTGTCTGGTGGACCCCGGCCATAAATAAGCTATAGAACAGAAGAAGAAAGCTACTACATAACAGAGCAAAATCCCAAAAAGGGAAGGTGTCACTGATCAGTACTAGCAAGAAACTACGATCTCTCATAAAATCTTCTAAGGCCAGCTTTGAAAGAAAAATTGCACAAGACACTAAAGATAATCACAAGGCCTTCTTTAGTTATATCAGAAACCTGAGAGGCAACTCCCAGATATGCTCTGAGTTAGTGTAAAATGACAAAAAATTCACTGAACCCACAGACATTGCCAACATCCTGGCAGAAAGGTTCAGTGCAAACCCCCCCCCTTCCCCCCCAAAAGAGCAAATGTCTATCCCAACAGAGTGTAGCCTTCCTGAGATCACAGATGCACAGGTGAGAGCTGCCCTCTCTAAAGCTAAAAACACAGCATCAATGGGACCAGACGGTGTCCCGGGCTGCGTCTTACACGAGCTCCAAGAAGAACTAAACCCTCATATAAAGTCACTGTTCAATTTCAGCCTTACTACAGGATATGTTCCCAAGGAATGGCGTACAGCATCAGTGGTCCCACTCCACAAAGGTGGTGCCACAACAGACCCTGGAAACTATCGCCCTATAAGCCTGACTAGCCTGGTCTGCAAAGCTATGGAACGTATCATCATGGAAATCATAAACAAAGACATTGGGAACCTCCAGACACTGGATCCTACCCAATTTGGCTTTAAGGGCAGATCTTGCCTCTTGAACCTGGTCGACTTCTTTGAAACAGTTACCAAAGCCATAGATGAAGAGAAGGTAGTCCACACAGCCTACCTGGACCTCGCAAAGGCCTCTGACACAATACCCCACTCGGGCATCATAAATAAGCTCACCAGCTTAAATATCAACCCCTATGTCACAAGATGGGTTGCAAACTGGCTCAGGGATAGAACCCACATGGTCAGAATAGCAGGTGCCATGTCAGACTCTAAACCAGTTACAAGTGGTGTCCCTCAAGGCTCAGTCCTGGGACCTCTCTTGTTCGGTATATATTTCTCCGAGGTACAGGCTAACACGGGTGGACTATGGTTGACCAAGTCCGCAGATGACTGCAAACTGGGTGCTATAATCAACTCTCTGACTGACACAAGCATCCTCCAAAAGGGTCTCACAGAGACGGATAACTGGTGCCAGAGCCATGGCCTAAAGCTAAATGCCAAAAAGTGCATAGTCATCCCCTTTGGAAAAAACAAAGTGCCCACAAATTACCACATAGGTGGTAATCCATTACGTACGGAAGAAGTAATTAGGGACTTGGGGACCCAAGTAGATAGCAATCTCTCCTTTGACAATCACGGTGCCAAAGTGGTTAGAAAGACCTTCTATATAGCCCACCTTATCCTAAAAGGGTTCACATCTAGATCAAGAGAGGTCATTGCGCCCCTCTACTTATCAGGCCCATAACTGAGTACAAAGACCCCAAAAGTATCTCACCAAGAGGATCAAGGGGCTCAAACAGATGCCTTATGCAGTTCGGCTAAAGAAACTCCAGCTTTACTCAGTTGCGTACCGCCTACTCAGAGGTCATCTGTGTCTGACGTATAAAGCCATGTCCAACCCAGAATTAATGGACATGCTTCACCTCAGGAAATCTAAATCCCTTAGAGCTACACGCTCCAGGGACCTGAACCTCAGCACAGAAATAAATAGGACATGCTGAAGGGACAGATTCATATCCCAGAGGCTCCCCTCACTCTGGAACAAAATCCCAATCCATGTCAGGCAGAGCCCCTCACTGACACTCTTCAAGAGAAATCTTGACGAATGGATGGGAGATCATAAGTTTACCCCTGGGATCTCTTCTGTGTCGCTGCTTGACAGAGGTACAGTAAACAAACCTTAAAAGGACTACCTTCTGTGACCTACTATACAGAGTCAACTAATCTAAAAGGGTGGCGAAAGCCAAACATACTCTGGCTAGGCTTATAAATGCCCTAGAGCAGATAGCATAGTGTCAACCTATGAACCTATGAATACTGCAACAGTGATACGGAAGGATATCAAGTGTAACATGTAGGACTAACAGCTTTATGAGAACATCTTTACAAGTATAAGCAAAAAGCAGAGAATGAGTATATGAAGGAATATACTGTGCAAATATCAATACTGCAGCAGACGCATTCAGATAGTAATATGCATGCAAATTTGACTAATAGCAGCTTTCAGGCTACAAAACCAGTGGAATTCAAGAAAGAAGGAAGAGAGGAGTAATAATACTGATTGCTAGAAAGGGCTCCAATAATAATAAAAAAAAAAAAGGAAAGTCAAATCTGTGCCAGTAAGGGGGTTACTATCAGGGGAAGAGGATTATGCTGGAATTTTGGGAGAAAAAAACAGATTTCAGCTAAGAATGTATTTTATGGGGTAGAGATTGTAACCAGGTTTGCAAAAGTGAGGATGTATTGGGGGTACTACAAAAGAAATATAACAATACAGGGTAGACTTCTGAATTCAGTAGTAGAAACTAACTGAATTTATATATTCTCTAAGGAACAGTAAGTGGGCTAGGCTGGATAGAAATGATATTCCACAAGAGCATATGTATTTAACTGAAAACTTCAACACATCTAATAAGTATTTCAGGACATGCAAAATTAAAAACTATGACAGAGACTGGAAAAGCTTATTCAGACAGATTGTTGTCAGGGAAAGGTTAGTTTGCTTTTGCTTTAGGTTCATAGGTTGGTTCATAGGTTGGTACTAGGCTATCAGCCCTAGGGCCCATACAAGCCTAGACATAACAATTCCCTGGCTATTTCTTCCCACATTATTTACTTTCCTGGACCCCTGTCTAGCAGGGCGACTGACGTGATCCCTGGGGTGAATTTCCTTTCTCCCATCCAATCGTCAAGGTTCCTCTTGAAGAGGTCCAAAGAGGCACTCTGCTGGACATGTATGGGCAATCTATTCCAGAGTCTGGGGAGTCTCTGGGTCAGGAACCTATCCCTCCAGCATGTTTTGTTTATTGTGATGACAAGGTTTAGATCCCTGGAGCGTGTAGCTCTGAGGGATTGGGATTTCTTTAAGTGTAGCATGTCCAACAGCTCTGGGTTTGACATGGCCTTGTATGTTAAGCAGAGATCGCCTCTGAGTAGACGATATGCGACAGAGTATAGCTGGAGTTTTTAAGGCGGTCAGCGAGGGCATCTGCTTTAGGCCTGTGATTCTTTTAGTGAGGTATTTCTGAGGCCTTTCCAGTTGTTGCAGATGTCTTGAGAGGTACATACCAAATGGGGCGTTGTATTCTATAATGGTCTAATGAGGGATGAGTACAGTGGGACAATGACCTCCTTTTTTCTGGATGAAAAGCCCTTCGTGATGAGGTGTGCCACATAGAAGGATTTCCTGATTGTTGTGGCGATGTGGTTATCGAAGGTGAGACCACTGTCCACCTGTGTCCCTAAGTCTCTTATCACACTTTCTGTGTTTAGTGTACTGCCACCTATATGGTAATTCATGGATACATGTTTTTCCCAAAGGGATAACAATACATTTCTTGGCATTGAGCTTGAGCCCATTGCTCTGGCACCAAGCATCTGTTTCTGTAAGGCCCTTTTGTAGAGTATCCACATCATTTGGGGATTCAATAATGGCTCCCAGTTTGCAGTCATCTGCAAACTTTGTTAGCCAGAGTCCCTTAGTGTTGACCTGTACTTCAGAGAAGTAGATGCCAAACAAGAGCGGCCCCAGGACTGAACCCTGAGGTACTCCACTTGTCTGGAGCTGGATTTGGAGTCGGCTACTTTTACAGTGTGGGTTCTATCAGTAAGCCATTTAGCAACCCATTGGGTGACATAGGGATTAATGCCCAACTTAGTAAGTTTATCTATGATTCCAGAGTGGGGGATGGTGTCAAAGGCCTTGGCAAGGTCTAGATAAGCTGTGTGGACCACCTTACCCTTGTCCATGGCTCTGGAGACTGATTCAAAGAAGTCAATCAGGTTCAGGAGACAAGATCGGCCCTTCACAAACCCAAACTGGGTGGGGTCCAGTGTTTGAAGGTTGCCAATGTCTTTGTTTATAAGTTCCATGATAATACGCTCCATGGCCTTGCAGATAAGGCTTGTCAGACTGATGGGACGGTAGTTTCCGGGATCCAAGGTGGATCCCTCCTTGTGGATTGGGATAACTGTAGCTCTGCGCCACTCAGTGGGCATGAAACCGGAGGTGAGGCTATGATTAAACATGACACTTAGGTGAGGTGCCAGTTCATATTGTAGTTCATGTAGTACACAGCCCGGGATGTCATCTGGTCCCATGGATGCTGTATTCTTGGCTTTAGAGAGTGCGTTTTGTACCTGTGTGGCCGTTATTACTGGAATTTGGCAATCTTCCGGTATTGAGATGGGCCATTTAGGGGGTGAAGTTGGCACTGAATCGATCTGCCAGGATATTGGCAATATCCTTTGGATCAGTATATTTAATGCCATTCTGTTTTAGCTCAGCGCAGATCTGAGCATTGCCATTTAGATTCTTGACATAGTTATAGAATGCTTTGTGGTTGTCTTTGGAATCTTTGGCAATTTTATTTTCGTAACTAGCTTTGGAGGATTTTATGAGGCATCTCAGTTTCTTACTGAGGCCAGTAAGGGAGTTTTTTGCATCCTGGGATTTTCCTCTTTTCTGCAAAAGTTTCTTCCTTTTGTTGTTAAGTTTGTTTATGGCAGGGGACCACCAGATTGGCTTCCTTTTTTTGGATGAGAGCATTTTGGTTCTATTTGGGATGGCACAATTCATGCATGAGTGGATGTGCTCGTACAGTGCCTTAGTGTAGGATTCAGCAGTTGAACTTTCAGTTCCCGTCTGCATGGGTGTTATGAAGTTTGTCACTTCTGACTTGAGTAGCATGAAGTTGGCTTTGGAGAAGTTTTTTATGGTGGTTTCTTTACTGGGGGGTGGGGGTGGGATGTGGATGTTAAGGGTTAATAGCTTATGGTCAGACCTCACTAACGAGGGGGTGACCATAGGTATGGTGCATTGATTTCCCATGTTGGTAATGACCAGGTCTAGGATATTGGAGCCCCTGGTGGGACTATGGATTAGTTGATCCAGGGCATTAGAATTTATGAATTCCAAGAACCGTTGCGCAAAGGTGTTGGGACATGAGTAGTTTTCCCAGTTAATGGCAGGGTAGTTAAAATCACCCAGTATTAGGGTGTTTGGTTCTATCTTAATATTTTCCAGTATGTTTAGAAAGGTGTAGTGAGAATCTTGGGGTATGGTGGGGGATCTGTAGCAAGCTACAATTTGGATTGCAGTCTTACCTAGTGTTAGTTGCACTTGGAGAATTTCAGACACATTGTGTTGGCCAACTAGCCTGGTGATGTGAATATCCTTGGTGAATATTGACACTCCTCCACCTTTAGTGTTTCGGTCCTGGTTTGGTGGACGAAAAGTGTGGTAAGAGTTGTAGCCTGGTATTGCAGGGGTGCTCTCTGGAGCCTTGAACCAGGTCTCAGTTACTGCACAGATATCGATGTTCTCCATTTTTAGGAGTGCCTTGAGAGAGTGCATTTTGAGGTTTAGACTTCTAGCATTGAGTAGCATTACCTTCAGATTTTGCATGCTTGTACCTGTTACGGTGGTGGTTTTGTCCTTTGATGTTTGCCTAAAAAAGGCACTATAGGGGTGGCAAGAGCCTTAGCCAGTAACCTGAATCCCAGGGCGACGGGTGCAGACCATCTCTGGCAAAGCATCGTGGTCTGTCAATCATGTCATCCCAGGCAGACAGATACTGGATCCCCTTTGAATGACACCATAAGCTTAGCCAATTGTTGAAGTCAATCATTTTATCCTTATATTGTGGTATCATTCTGGGCGAAGGCAGGATGCTACTCAGGGCTAGGGTCATACCTGCCTGGGCCACATGATCCGAGAGCTCTTCCATGTCTCTTTTCATGTAGTCCAGGGAGGTGCGTCTCAAGTCATTCACTCCAACATGGACAATGACAGAGTCATATTTGTACTTGTTGTGGAGTGACTTGAGTGCATGCGTTATGTGGCGGATCCTGGCACCCGACAGGCAGCTGACTGTAATTTTCTCCTTATTCAACCTGGTGAGAGGGACATCAGTGTGCCGGACTATAGAGTCACCTATGACTAAAGTGTTAGGTACATTGTCTTGCCTTAGGGGCTGTTGCTGGGTGGCACACTGGTGTTGTGAAATATGTGACACATTGGTTGTGATTGGTGTTTGTTTGCTTCAGCTTCAGAGGTCTTTGTTGCTTGGGCAGGTTACAGTTAAGGGCCTCTGCATATGTGGATTTAGTGTTGCTATATGTGGGTGTTGGTGGTGCGGGTTTAGAAGGGCTATGTGTTGCTTGAGATGTAGTGTGGGTGTTAACCTTCTCCTCTTGACTGTTTAGCACAATCTTGGGTGGAGAGAGCTTTGCTTCCATTTTGGCTATGTAAGTCCATCTCTCACAGGTTGTAGTGTTGGGTGGTAGGAGGAGAGGGTTGTCTGTGTACATGAGGCAATTGCTGCATTGCCCCAGTATGCCCAGATTCACCAGGTGGACAGGAGAAATCACCGAAAGCTGACCCTTGGACATGCTTGGTTTGGAGCTTTTTTTTTTCTTTGTAAAGTATAGGAGCTGTTTCCTTAGCAAGGTACTTTGCAATTATAGGCTGTTTAGTGCCTACTATTAATTTCTCCTTGTTAACAAGGAGAGTTCAGTGTTTGAATGAGTTTAAGGCTTCCTAGTGCTTTCCAGCAGGTATTAGAGAAAGTGCTAGTCACAGGGATGCTTAAAGGTAAGATTGAAAAGAATGCACTCTGCAGTGTGCACTAGAGAAGTTAGATGTGAAAGTAGGTAACTTGAGTTTTACCTGTTTAAAAAGTTAAGGTTTAGTGGAGAGTTACTATTTTTAAAACAGCAAGATGGATTGAAAGGGGTGGTCACTTTTGTATTTTGGTACTATGAAATACTGTAGGATGGCCAATAAATTTAAATAATTGAAGAGGTGGAATTTCAAAAATGATGATTTTGTGATTACTCACATAAGCCAGTGAAAGTAGAGAGAAATGAGATATATGGTCAGATTAACATAAGAGGCGGGCAACTAGAAAGACAGTGGTATTTAACAAGACAACTTAAATGGCTGGGAGGGAGGGAAAAAATTCTGCCTGACTCAGAACAGAGAGAGCTGTGGTCTCTTTTGAAGTTTTAATATGCTGTTAAAACAGAATGCAAGCAAAACACAAAGTAAAGAAAACAAACTACAGTATTCAAAATATAGAAAGGCAATACAGTAATACAAAAAATAACAGCAAACTAACCTTTCCTTCACAGCAAAGTGTAGCAGAGTCTGGATGAGCCTTTCTAGTATTTTATAGTGTTCATTGCCTTATGTTTTGTATATCTTGGTGCATTTTCTTTACACTGCATTTTACTTGCATTCTGTTTTTAAATGAATATTTAAACTAGGTAAGATCACAGCTGTCTCTTTTGTGAGTCATACATAGATTAAAGAGATTAAATTTTATTCCACCCTGGTGATTTTGCATTTCTAAACTCAACTTTCTTTCCAGCTGTCTTTACTGGCAGACAAATTCAGCTCCAACTTTATTCATCTCTCCTGATGAACCTACCCTCAAGAAATAACATCAAACACAACTCTTCCTACCATCACTAAAGAACACGCCCTCAGTGCTCTCCCTTGTCTCTAAGACCAAGAACACTGCATCAATGGGCCCAGACAATACAAGAAACATGCCCTATCAAACCCTCTGGAATTGCTATTTAACTATAAGCTCCAAACGGGTTTCATGCCTCATGAATGGAGAACAGCAACACTTATCCTTCTGCACAAAGGTAGGCTATCCCCAGACCCACAAGTCTCACTAGTCTGATATGCAAAGTCATGGAAAGAATTATCTTGGAAATAATCAATAATGACATAGGAAGCATCCAGACACTAAACCCAATCCAATTTGGTTTTGTCAAGGGCAGGTCATACCTACTCAACCTGATAGACTTTTTTTTAGGTGGTCACCAATGCAATGGATGAGGGCAAAATGATTCAAACTGCATACCTTAACCTGGCTAAGGCATCTGACACAATACCCCACTTGGGCATTGTTGACAAACTCAAGACATTGGGTGTAAACCCTTATGTCAGCTGTTGGATAGATAGCTGGCTAGCAAACAGGATTTAGGAAGTTAGAACTGGGAGTCTACTTTTATAAACAGGCCAGTCACAAGTGGCGTACCTCAGGGATCGGTCCTAGGACTGCACTTTTTTGGCATTTACTTTGTCTGAAGTCAAGGCCAATATGAAGGGCCTCTGGCTGACTAAATTTACAGACAATTGCAAATTAGGAGAGTCACAGAAACCCCCACCACCATAAATGTTCTCCAGGAAGGATTGATACAGACAAATAACTTGCGTCAGAGCCATGGACTAAAACGAAATGCCAAAAACTGCATAATAGTATCCTTCAGGAAGCCATCTTACCTTAGCTAACTATCATATTGATAAGACACCCTTAAGAGTTGGCCCAGTAGTCGGGGACTTGGGGACACAAAAACAGTAATCTTGGCTTTATAAATCACATGTGAACAGTAGTGAGGAAATCGCTGAATATTATGCAACTTATAAACAACGGTGTGGCATCTAGGTCCAAGACGATCACTGTTCCACTGTACTCAGCATTTAACAGATCTGTCATTGAGTACAATATCCCCTTTGGTATGTACCTAACTGGGCATATCTAACAACTGGAAAGTCCACACAGGATCCTCACTAAAAGAAAAATAGGACTGTTTGTAAGCTTCTGAGCCCCCCAAGCCTTTCTGTGTTACAGAAAAGCCACCTAGCTAATCAGTGGGAGTGGTAAGCACTAGGTACCCTATCTACCACAAGAGGAGAGGTTTCTGGCCCAGAAACTGTAGTTTATTGGCCGTTTGGGCAGTGTTTTCCATCTCTTTCAACTTTCAGATTTAAAAGCCCACAGTTGTGCTTGTTTCTCACCTTTCCTGTAACTAGTCTAGTCCAGATACATATTTGCTGTATCCAGGACTGTTTCTAAGTTGCTGAGTGGTGCCAAAGTCTGCTCTTCAATTTTTCCCTTAGATCTGCTAGTTCTCTCCTCTTCTGCACTTTAACTACCTTATTAGTTTAGGACTCTACCAGACTTCTTGTAGCAATTACTGTAGCACACAAAAGTGTTGCCAGCACTAAATGCTCAAGGAAACAGCTCCAGTAATTATTATTAAAGCCCACCCCTCCAGGCATGTCTAAAGGTCAGTTCCCTGTGCTTTCTCCTATTAACCTGGTGAACTTGGGCATCCTGAGGCAATGTAGCAACTGCATCATGTACACTGACAACCCTCTCCTCTTACCTCCCAACACTCTGACTTGCGAGAGATGCACTTAAATATCCAAATTGGAAGCCACGCACTCTCCAGCCAAGATCGGAATAGCTGGTCAAGATGAAAAGGTCAACACTTGCATCACACCACAAGGAACACATATCCCTCCAGAACACACATCAGCACTGCCTTCACATAAAAGCGCAAACCACACACCCACCTTCGCTGAGGTTCTCAATAAAAATCTACCCAAACAGCAGAGACCTCCAAGGCAGAAACACACTCAACCACAACACAACACTAATCACAAGACACATAACCCTCCTAAACAGTGTTGCCACTCAACCAAGATAGAAGGAATTTTAGACTCAGAGATGGAGCGATTGATTAGTATAGATACAGACATAACAAGGGAGTGTGCAGCAATCCAGAGAAGGCAAGAATGAATATTGTCTGCTGATACAGAGCATGGTTTGAGCTTTGAGAGCAGAGTTCTGATATAGTCAGTGGAGACAGGTTTGAGAGAGAAGGAGTTTACTGAGATAGTGGTTGAAGGGTTAGGGATGCTTGAAGTGTTATTTGAGAGGTTGGGGGGGGTTAATAGTTTGGAAATGGATTTGATAAAGTAGGTGTTGAAGGTACTGGCAGTTTCTTCAGTTGACTTGTCAGGACATGGGTTTGGTGAAGTTGGGTTACCTGGATGTAGTATTTGGTTTATTTTTTTTTGGATCAGATTTTAATGCTTTTGGGGGATTATAATAAGCACCTTTTGTCTTTGTTGATAAGTTTTTCTGTCTGATTTCTAAGTTCTTTATAACTTAGAAGGTCAGCTGGAAGTTTGGTTTGTACCCATATTTCCATGCCCTATCTCTGGATTTCATAAGGGTATAGATAGTTTTAGTTAGCCAGGGTGAAATGTTTGCCTTAAAACGAACTTTTCTTAGTGGTGCTAGAGAATTTAAAATATTTAGGAAAGTTGAGTTGAAGGCATTTACTTCTTCGTTGAGTGGGAGCTGAGTAAGGAAATTCCAGTTAATTCTAGAGAGGAGGGCTTTAAAAGTATCTGGGTTAAAGGTTGAAAGTTTGCAGCACATGATAAGCCGGTGTGGTTTGGGGAGGTGGGTGATGTATCATAGCACTTTTATAGGTGAGTGGTTGCTCAAGGCAACAGATAGAGTTTCAAAGTTATGGTATTTGCTGGGGTTAGAAACAAGTATCCAAACTATCAAGGAGCTTGAAGAATGAGAGTTATTAGTATGGGCAGGTTTGGAGATTAGTTGAGTAAATCCATGGAGGTTTATGTGCTGTGGAGGGTTTGGATTATTAAGGTTACGCCAATTAATGTTTACGTCCCCAAGAAGGAAAGTTTCATTAGGGAAATTCAGGGAGAGAAATGACAGTATGCTTTCCATTATGGGGACGTTGTCCCCTGGTGGAATGTATATGGCTACTACTGTGATGGTAGTAAAGTCATTGGGTTTGAGGTTTGCTATTAGTATTTCAGCAGGTATAAAGGGGGGAATTGGTTCTTTAGGAAGGGAGAGAGTGAGGTACTTAGAGTAAATTAAAGCAACACCTCCACCTTTTTTCTTTAAGCAATCTTAGTTTAGTATACTATAACCTGGAGGAAGAATGCCTTTATCTTGGTTTTGAGGTTTAAGCCAAGTTTCTGTGACAGAGATAATGTCTGGGGTATGAATAAATACCCAGGCATGAAACTGGCTTAGTTTGTTGAGCATACTTCTAGTACTGATAGAATAGAAGGAAATTTTATTTTTTGGTATGGATGGTTGATTAGAATTGGGGGTGATATTTTGTGGGGTGTTAGGAATAGTGGTAGGACCACGGTTTAGATGTATATCACCTAACAACAGCAGAGTCCTCGGGAAGGCATAATCTTTAATTTTTTGTGGGTAGTTGTGAAAGTATTTTGTTTTATACTTAGCTGTACTATGGTTGAAAGGAGGACTTTTTATTTTAGGGAGTAGTATATTAATTGGAAGGATAGATGCAGAGATGAGTACGGGTTGCTGAAGGTAAGAAACGCAGCTTTGGTGAGGGTAGGTGGGGGCTTTATGTATAGAGGTTAAAAGAATGTGTGAGGTGATGTTATGTTGTGTAGGAGGAGCAATGCAGGTAGAAGTATGAGAGGAATTATTAAGTCTGGCATGTTTAAACAGGAGGGAGAGGGCTTTAATAGGGTGAGTTGGTTGAGAGCTTGGGGAAGAGTTGTAAGGTAGGGAGAGAGTTTCTAGTGGGTGATAGCTTGTGTAACAGGAAGGGGAGGAGTTTGATGGTTGGGATGGACCTGTGAGTTAGGTATAAAGGAAAGGATATGGGGGGGTGGGATAGGAGCAAAGCGAGTCCAAGTGCAGCGAGGGTGAATGGAGCAGGGCTACACCTGGAACAAAGTACAAAAAAAAAAAAACAATCAGCCAGTACAATCCAGTGTCTGGGGAAGATAAACAGCCAGATTTAAGGGCAATTAGACAAGCTAGATTCTAAAGAAAAAAAAGGTCTTTACTTTTCTATTTTTATTTTTCTTTAAAAACGGGGAGCCGGTTCATAGGCTGGTACTAGGCTATCGGCCCTAGGGCCTATACAAGCCTAGCCATAACAATTCTCTGTCTATTCCCACAGTATTTACTTCCCTGGACCCCTGTCTAGCAGGGCGACTGACGTAATCCCCGGGGTGAATTTCCTATCTCCCATCTAATCATCAAGGTTCCTTTTAAATAGGGCCAAAGAGGCACTCTGCTTGACATGTATGGACAGTCTATTCCAGAGTCTAGGGAGTCTCTGGGTCACGAACCTATCATTCCAGCATGTTCACTGAGCAGTTAGAAAATAATGTAGTTATGCCAGGGGTTTTAGAAAGGGACATGCAGTAAATAAGAGTCAACAGAGTACTATTTAAAAAGGAATGGAATATGGTATATGTGAGTACACTACTGGGGATTCCTATGAAGCAAGGGCAGAAAAGCCAAGTCAAAAGATGGTGCCTTTCTACATCAGGTTTTTTTAACTCTTCTGTAATTAAGCAGTAGTGGGAAGGAGGTGTGCAGGTTCAAGGTGGGGGAGAGAGATAGACATTAACTAATACAAGGTTGCGAGCCAGAAAAAAATGGACTGGGCCAGCTGCTAAGAAAACAATCACGGAAACCAAGCTAAGTCAATTCAAGGTCAGTGTAGTGCAATATCTTCCTGATAACTATAAATCTTGTGCTACTAATCTAGTACAGTGAAGTATGGGCTGTAGGTACATAGGTAAACCTTTTCTAAGAGAAAGAAAGTAGTTTTACGTAACTGACCTAAGAGTACAATAGGAAGAGAAAAAATGTGTGTGTGTGTGTGTGTGGGGGGGGGGGGGGACAAGTAGTGTGCACTTACAGTAAAAGGCTATAGCAAAAAGTCTTCAGTTTACAGGACAGATTAAATACAACTCTAACATACACAAACATAAATATATATAGAACAGATTAAATACAACTCTAACACATACAAATATATATATATATATATATATATATATATATATATATATATATATATATACACATACATATATATAAACATATATGGTTTACTTTTATAATGTTGATCACGTATTACCGAAAGGCCAACATCACCAAATCGTTCCTGCGAAACCAGAAGTTTTGTGAAGTTGCAGTTTGGTGTTCACGGAAGTGGGTTTGACAATCTGGACGCCAATATAAAGGTAAACCTATATATATATATATATATATATATATATATATATATATATATATATATATATATATATATGAATATATGAAGCATAATGTTTGTTAGTGCTAATTTGTTTGCTAATACAGTTTGATTACTTTTGTACAAATTTAAATTCGCCTAGGTCCCAAGTGATAAGTCATTAAAGGTGTTTACACAGAAATAAACAAATTCTGGGAACAAATATAAAGTTATGTACTTACCATAAGATTTCATCTGTGATGTCCATTTTTATTCTTACTCAACTAATGGGATCAGATCCAATCCTCTGTTCCAACTCTGCTGTTACACCAGTTGTGGCCTCCAACAAACGCTCAACCTCCTTCCCTACCCATAATGTACCATCCCAACATCTCTCAGGTCTTGTTTGCAGGTTGATAGGAAGACTGTAACGAAACTGGAGTTCACACAAAGGACATAGGTGTCCTTGAAGTGTCTCCTTCCTCTAGAAGCCAGTCATGAAAAACTATGGGGGATGGTGAGTGGGGAGTTGGGAAGAATGAAAATGGACAACACAGACGGAAAGTTATCTTAAGTAGAAAACTTTTTTATATGATGGTGTCAATTTTCATTAATTTCTCAATTAATGTGACAAGAGTCCCCAGCTAACTAAATTCCTGGGTGGACTCTAAGGAAGGATATTCCTGAGTACAGTTGAGCCAAAGGCTGCCCCCCCCCCCCAGACCAAAATCAGTTTGTAATGAATGAAAAAAAGTATGAGGATTTGACCAAGTTGCAGCCGCACATATATCATCCATAGAAGCTCTAGACTGGAATACAGCAGAAATTGACATAGATCTGGTTGAATGAGCCTTTAATGGTTTTGGTAAGAGGAGATTCAATTTGTTATATAGATAAATGAAATGTAATCTGTTGACGATCTAGCTAGAGTTTCCTTTGTAACGGATTTGCCCAACTGATTATGTGCAAAGGAAACAAATAGCTGATCTGTCTTTCTAAACTCTTTTGTTCTATGTAGGAAGAAACATAATTGTCTATGAACATCCAACAAGTGCAGTATATAGGGAGGTTCACAGGTAGGTACTAGGCTATCAGCCCAAGTAAGCCTAGCCAACAAGGTTCCCTGGCTTACACCACCCAAGAAATTTATTTTCCTGTGCCACTGTCGAGCAGAGCCACAGACGTGATCCCCGGGGTGTACTTCCTATTTCCCATCCACTCATCAAGATTTTTCTTGAAGAGTGCTAATGAGGAACTTTGCTAGACATAGATGGGTAGCTTATTCCAGAGTATGGGAAGTCTCTGGGAAAAGAATCTATCCCTCCAGCATGTCCTGTTCATTGTGGTGACAAGGTTTAGGTCCCTAGAACGTGTAGTTCGGAGGGATTGGGATTTCTTTAGGTTTAGCATGTCCAACAGCTCTGGGTTCGACATAGCTTTATATGTTAGGCAGACATCACCTAGGAGTAGGCGATATGCTATGGAGTAAAGCTGGAGTTTTTTTAGATGGTCAGTGTAGGGCATCTGTTTGAGGCCAGTAATCCTCTTTGTGAGGTACTTCTGTGACCTTTCCAGCTGCTGCAAATGTCTTGTGAGGTACATTCCAAAGGGGGCATTGTACTCTATAATGGGTCTAATGAGTGTAGAGTAGAGGGGAACCTCCTTTTTCCTGGATGAGAACCCTTTTGTGATGAGGTGTGCCACGTAGAAGAACTTCCTGACTACTGTGGGGATGTGATTATCAAAGGAGGGACTACTGTCCACCAGGATCCCAAGGTCTCATCACACATTCGGTGTTAAGTAGAAATATGTGGCAGTTCGTGGGTACATTGTTTTTACCAAAGGGGATGACAATGCACTTTTTGGCACTGAGCTTGAGGCCATGGCTCTGACACCAGGCATCTGTCTCAGTGAAGACCTTCTGTAGGATGTCCACATCATTTAGGGACTCGACTATGTCTCCTAGTTTTAAGTCACCTGCAAACTTCATTAGCCAGAGGCCTTCTGTGTTAGACTGTACTTCAGAGAAGTAGATACCAAACAGGAAAGGTTCAGGACTGAACCCTGTGGTACTCCACTTGTCACTGGTTGAAGTCAGATTTGAAGTCTGCAACTTTTACAGTGTGGGTTCTTGTCAGTGAGCAAGTTGGCAACCCATCTTGTGATGTAGGTATTTATACCTAGTTTAGTGAGTTTAGCTATAATTCCAAAATGGGGGATGGTGTCGAAAGCCTTGGCGAGGTCAAGAACCCCCTTACCCTTATCTACAGCTTGGTTGACTGTCTCAAAGAAGTTGGCATTTTCTGCCTTTCACAAACCCAAACTGGGTGGGGTCCGGAGTATGGAGGTTACCAATGTCTTTGTTTATGTGTTCCATGGTCGTGCAGACCAGGCTCATCAGGCTAATAGGGCGATAGTTCCCGAGATCAGTGGTGGCTCCCCCTTTGTGGAGTGGGATAGCTGTTGTTGTGTGCCATTCAGTGGGCACAAAAAACAATTCAAGTGCAGTGCAAGCTAGCACACTTCAGTGTGTAGCAGTACTGAAGCAAATACAGTTTAAATAAATGCAATTTATTCAAAATGTATTCTGAAATGAATTCAATTATTGTTTTATTCAACTCTGAACAGTTAAAAAGTGCCAAAAATATACTTATCAGCTGAGAAGCACACTCAGAGCACAGGGAGATTCTAGCAAAGTTTTTTTTTTTTTATTTAGTAAAGTTGAAACGGAGAAAGGAGTAGTAGAAGATTTTTATTTTATTTTTTTTTTTAGTAAAGTGTGCGGGCAACTACAAAGTCACCACATATAACAAGACACCAACAGGGAGGGTGGGTAGGAATACAGCACCAATATAAATAATAAGCAAATGTTTAAATACAGCACAGTGCAAATTAAGTTGCAAAAAGTGTACTTATCAGTTTGGAATAGATTCCAACTCTGCTCACAGCCAGATCATCTATTAGCTTTGCACCAATTCACAAAATGCAGTCTGTACTGGAATTACAACAGAGAAAATACACCTCAGACAATGACTAACAGCTAGGAATGTGGGCTGGCTCAACATCCCCCTACCTGAAAATAGCTTCTGAGCTACCCTGAGAAAAAAAAAAACAGTGAAAACAACAAAGGGCAGAAACAGTACAGCAACTGTATAAATAATAAGCAAATATATAAATACAGCACAGTGCAATTTAAGTTGCAAAAAGTGAACTTATCAGTTTGGAATAGACTCCAACTCTGCTCACAGCCAGATCCATCTATCAGCTTTGCACCAATTCACAGAAATATATTCCCCTTTATTTGCAAATTTTGGGAAGAATACTGGTAAATTACTGGACTGGTTGATGTTGGAGTCTGACACCACCTTAGGAAGAAAGGAAGCATTGGTATGTAGTATGACCCTATTCCTTACGAAAAATCAAATACGGAGGTTTAGAAGATGATACTTGAATTTCTGAAATAATTCTAGCAGATGTAACTGTAACTAAAAAGATAGCTTTCCAGGTCAAAAATGTAAGATCACATTCAGCTGCAGGTTCAAAGGGAAAATTAACTAAGGCTTGCAGTACCAAATTTAAATCCCATGGTGGCATGGGATCTTCCTAAATGGGTCATAGGAGAAGAGTACCTCTCAAAAAAGCCTTGCACAGTTTAGAGGAAGCCAATGAAGAGTTTTGAAACCCCACATGTAAGTTAGAAATTGCTGCCAGTTGAACTTTAATAGTTGATGAACTAGAACCCTCACTAAATAAACTCTCAAAAAATCTAGAACAGATTGAATTGGAGCTGAGAAGAGTTCTATCTGATTCTGCTCTGCCAAATAAATCAAACTTTTTTCATTAACTCCTGTAGAGTTTCCTAGCAGAAGGTTCATGGGAAGATAAAATTATGGGACAGACAGAGAAAGATAGTATTGGTTGCCTGGCTATTAAAGGAAATGGAGAAATCATGCCATTTGTTTGAGGTTTGAGATATCCGGGTGAACTATAAGGTCAAGAATTGGATCCAGAATCCAAGCTGGATATAGTAGGTGAGACCAAAGGAAATGGAACCAAATCTGCAAAGACCAGTAAGGTGCAATGAGGACGACTCTGCTCTTCAACCGGGCTGCATTCTGAAAGGATTTGCGAATTAGGGGAGTCTGAGAATAAGCATACAGAAGACTTGGGGGCCAATCTTGGAATAGAGCATCCCTTGGTGATTTCCCTGCTGGGGGATCAGGGCAAAGAAGCTGCTGCATTTGTTGTTTTGGGGAGATGCAAAAAGATTGCAGCAAGGCTGACCCCACTAACTGAAAAACATATTCATCACTTTTTTGTTGAGACACCACTCATGAAGTAGTAAGATGGACCTTCTCAATCTGTCTACTATCATGCTGGATTTTCCCAGAATATGCTTTGCTTTTAGAAAGTGGTTGGAAGACAGAGTGTGGGGGCTTCTCAACACAGAGGAGAAGAACTGGCTCCCCCTTGTTTGCTGATGTATTTAACAAATGATATGACGTCTGTCTGAAGTACAACTGTCCCGAGAGGGAGTGTGTCTTGGAATGCCTGGAACACCAAAACCATCGCTCACATCTCCAGAACATTTATAAGAAAGTTGGCCTCTTCATGGGACCAAGTACCTTGGACTGTTTCCCCAGGAAATGTCACCCCTCCCAATCTGGGAACCGTCCATGATCACCATGACCTTGGGTTGAGGGAGGATGAAAGGATGGCCTTGTAACAGCTGTTGTGACTGAATCCACCAGGAAAGGTATTGTTTGTATACCTGGGTTATTCTCATCTTTGCTGACATGGGTTGAGAAAGCACCGACCACTGTGTTGCTAGCATCTACTGTCAAATTCTCATATGGAATGTAGCTAAAAGATTAAAATTATTGCTGCTGACATTGATCCCAGTGCTTGCAGAATCAATCAGGCTGAAATTATGGTACTGCAAATTATTTTCCTGACCTGCATCCTTCTGTTTTCACTCTTGATAGTGGAAGAGAAGCTACCACAGACACTGTGCTGAATACTGCTCCTATGAATTATAATGTCTGGGTTGGTTGTAAGTGAGAATACTTGTAATTTGTGGTTATTTCGAGATGTGAGCAGGTCTTTAACACCTGATCTTGAGCTTCTACCAGCTGATGCCTGGTCGATGCAGTAATGAGCCAGTCTTCCAACTATGAAAACACCCGGAATCCTTGCAGTCTCAAGTGAGCAGCTACCACTGTCATGCACTTGGTGAACACCTTGTGAGGCTGTGGTGAGGCCAAAGGGCAGTGCTCTAAACTGATAGTGACTGGGTCTCAGCCAGAAGCACAAGTACCTTCTGGATCATCTGCTCATCTTTATACGATAGCACTCATCTATCAAACACATCCTGTCGTCCTTGCCCAGAAAGGGCAGAATGGACTCAGTGGTGACCATCTGAAAATGCATGTGTGTTGAACCGACATGTTCAATACACTAAGACACAAAACTGGTCTCCAGTCCCCTGTCTGCTTTGGCACTATAAAGAATCTTGAGTAAGTTCTGGATTCTATTTGGTCTAGTGGGACCTTTGGGATTACTCTTTTTTTCTATCAGTTTTTGTATTCCTAGTGCTGCTGCTTTCCTCTGATTGGGTGGAACATCAGGAAATTTTGTCAATGGAGGAAGTAAGGAAAAGAGAATTATATAATGTCTGGGAATAATTCTCTGCACCTCTCTTTTGTTATATCTAGACAGGCTCTCTGGCACAGAGATAAACGACCCCCGACTGCCTTCAGAGGCAGGCAATTGGTCATCCATTTAGAAGCATTGAAAGGGTCTGTCGGAAAAGGAATCTCTACACAGCGGTTTTGTGGGCCTCCTCTGCCACGGGGCCATCACCTCCCAGTATCACTCCCCCTTCTGCCTCTGGGGGAACTACCTCCACATGTGCCCTGAAAAAGACCCTGAGATTTTCTGAACCTCATTTTTTGACCTCCCCGTTGATTCCTGGTAAAGGTCTTTTAAAGAGATGAGAACCGTATGTCCACCACAGAGAGGGCCTTACTATCTTTCTCACCTCTAGAGAGTATGTCCTTTACTGTGGGGTCAAACAATGCAGTGTCAAAGAGAGCATTGATGAACAATGACTTGAAGGGCTCTTCAAAATCACACACGTGTATCCAGACATGCATCCTATTGGAAATACCTGAACCCACAGCCCTTGAGGCCCCTTCTGCAGCATGTAAGATAAGCCTCAGATGAATTACGATAAAGTTTGTATGGTAGTCAAATTAGAGACCAATAAAAATCAAGTCTCAGCAGTTTCGGTTCTAGAAAGAGATTTTGATAGTTCTTTAATCAAAACCCTTTGAAGCCTCGTAACATGTGCAAAATAGTTCAGCAATCTGAGTGCAAAAGATGCTGAACTGTAAACACACTTCCCAAATCTATTGCCCCAGACTCCTTATTAAGAAGATGGACAGTGGAATTCTGTTCCGTGAGTTCCTTTTTTGGAGCTGCCTCCACGACCGTGGCATCCACTGGAACCCCTTTCCCCAAAAATTCTCTGCCTACTGGTAGAGCCACAACAGAATCTGGTCTCTTGGGAATTGGCTCAATCATATCAGGTTCCTTCCACGACCATAAAGAAATCAAATCTATGAGTTCATCGGTGAGTGGAGTAACCCAGGAGGTAGCGGGGCCAATCTCAATGGCTTCCAGAAATACTTATTCCTCTGGGGAGGGTCTTGGAAAGACCAGCCACCTTCTGGGGAGGGTCTTGGAAAGACCAGCCACCCTTTTGCTTAAGGATCTCAAGAATGTCTCTAAATGAGATGTCATCAAGTTATGATTTTGGGGATCCCTTTCCATAGAAATCAGTATCCAGAGTGACTGACTCGAGTCTCCAAGTACGTTTTGCACTTTCTGTTCCTAGGGACTTCCTTGGTGGGGTGGTCCAGTGAAGTATCAGAAGAGATTCAGATAACCTGCTGGGTAGTCTGGAAGCTTTGAACTGGCTGTTCCTGTGGGGTAGAATGTTGAGGATCATGATGCAAAGTCATCTGAGAAGTACAGGGTTGATCTCAGAGGGAAGGACCCATCTGATCTGCTTAAGCAGAGAATACTCTCTTCACAACCTCAAAGGCTGATCGCTCCAGAGAGAAGGAAGACAAAAGAGCCAAGAAAGTGAGTTTCTGGCTTGTCTTCTCTCTCCTCCCAAAGAACAATCCAACCGAAGCAGAAGTTGGAGCCAAGCTGTCCAGTGCCAAAGCTCTGAGAAGAAGAGATGGCTTGGAAAACTTCGGAGTCGACTTCATCTTCCTGGATCTGACAGGGATGCTTCGGTTCCAAGGATGTCTTTGACGGTGCAAGCAGTATTTGGATCCAAACCAGACGAACCCAGGATGCTCAAACCTAAGGACTCAAACTACAGTTTGAATTAGAGAAGGAGCTGTAATGAGTGGAGTAGTAGATGATCAGACTTCCTGACTTGAAGGGGGTAGGAGCCGTGTGATGTCCTCTCTGAAATCGCTCCATGAAGAATTTCCTCATCATCCTCTCCACATCTGCTTACAAGGGACTCCAGAAGGAACGAGAATATACTACGGATGAGCGTCTTTCTAAAAAGGGAGACAACACACTGCATTGAACTGCATCCATAGGTGTGTACTAGGGTTAATGGCCCTGGAGCCTTTACAAGCCTAGCCCACATAAGTGCCCTGGCATCGTGCTGCCTGACATTAATTCCCAGTGCCTCTATCAAGCAGAACGACTGGAGTGATCCCCGGGGTGAACTTTCTATTTCCCAGCCACTCATCAAGATTTCTTTTGAAGAGGACCAATGAGGTGCTCTGCTTGAGATGTATGAGAAGCCTATTCCAGAGCATGGGCAGTCTATGGGTTATGAACCTGTCCCTCCAGCATGTTCTGCTGACTGTGGCAATGAGGTTGAGGTCTCTGGAGTGTGTGGTGTGGAGGGATTGGAATTTCTTTAGATGGGTCAGACATGGCTTTTAAGTCAAGCAGAGATCGCCTCTTAGTAGACGATATGAGACAGAGAATAGCTGGAGTTTTTTGAGTCTGTCCATATAAGACGTGTTTAAGGCCTAGGATTTCATGATGTACCTTTGTGGCCTTCCAGCTGTTGCATGTGTCTAGTCAGGTACATGCCAAATGGGGCATTATACTCTATGATTGGTCTAATAAGGGAAGAGTAGAGAGATGATGACCTCTTTCTTCCTGGATGCAAAACCCTTGGTAAAGGCAATAAAGTAATACAAAATGCAACAAATAAAAAGCAAACTAACCTTTCCCTCACAGCAAGCTGTAGCACAGTCTGACTGAGCCTTTTCAGTTAAGCTCTGAAATATTTTATTTTTACCCCTTACATAGAAGGTTTAGTTCCTAGCTCTATCCCCCTCAGTTCACAGAAGATTAACCCTAACTGACCTGTTGTAACTTGTGTGTGACTCCTTAACTGACCTGTTCTAATTTCTGACTCACAAGAGAGAGCTGTGGTCTCTCCAAGTTTTAATATGCACTTAAAAACAGAATACAAGTAAAACACGGTGAAAACAAATCACAGTATACAAAATAGAAAAAGGCAATAAAGTAATACAAAATACAACAAATAAGAAGCAAACTAGCCTTTCCCTCACAGCAAATTGTAGCAGTCTGGGTGAGCCTTTCCAGTCTTGCAGAGTAAGTTGTTCTTGGTTAAGGTTTCAGATCAGAGGGTGTGGGATCCGAAACAGGCTTAACTGGATCCGATGAGGGTCAGATCACAAGTAATTTCAGATCCAGTTTCTCTTTTATCTTCCTCAGTTCTGATGCAGAAGAGGCTGGAGATTCAATAGACTCAGACCTCCTGGGAGGGTATTTAGATTTGTATTTGGGGGACTGAACCCCAGTAATGACTTCAAAAAATGAAGTTGGCAGCAAGCCTTATAAAAATCAATTTATTCTTCCTGTCTGCTAGCGTTCGGGGGTTGAACACACTTTTCTAGCTGAATGTTTTTGAGAGGAAGACAAGATGTGTACCACAGCCTGTGAAAGCTTGGGATTTTTGGCTATCAAGGGAATTGGAGAAATCATGCAGTTAAATTAAGGTACTCAAGACCGGGTGAAATGTGATCTGGACTAGGATCCACTACCTAAGAGGTCAAATGAAGGGGAACCACACCTGACAAGACCAGAAGGTGTTATGAGGATCACACTTGTTCTGCAGTCTTCTGCCTTCTGAAGAAATTTCACAATAAAAGCAACTGGGGGATAAGCGTATAAAGTCCAGGGGCCAAGCAAACATCAGTGTGTTTCTGGGTGACTCTCCCAGAGGATGAGCTAAGGCATAACAGCTGCTGTATTTAGTGTTGGATGGGGAGGTAAGGAGGTTACAACAAGGAGTGGCCCAGCATCAGAAAATATGAGCCATAACCCTCTGATTTAGAGACCACTCATGGGGACTGCTGAGGCTGTGTTCAGAATGCTGGACTTCCTCTGGGATGTGCACTGCAACCCAAAACAGCTAAGAAGACACTTATCATTACCAAACTTATATGGCCACTTGACAAAGAGAATAAGAATGCCTTTCCCCTGCTTGTTGAGATACCACACAACAGACATTGTACATCTATACTGCAATCAGACCTCTGGGAAGGGTGTCCTGAAAACCCTGCAACATGAGGAAGACAACTCTCATCGCCAGGACATTGATGTGGATGTCAGCCTCCACAGAAGACTAAGACCCCTGAGGCATCCTCCGTCTGAAATGCCCCACCCATCCAAGAAGGGAAGTGCCCATGTTGATCATGGCAGAGAGAGTTGGAAGTACTAATGGTCTCCTGTTGGTTGCTAAGAGAGAATACAACCACCAATTAATCTGGTTGTGATGCATCTTTGTCAACCGTAGTAAAATATCCACTGTGCAGGTTAGGAAAGACCAATGTATGGCCAGTGTCCATTACAAAGCCCTCATATGATATCTAGCTACAGGAACCAATCCTATAGATGCTGGCATGTGACCTAAGAGTTTCAAAACTGCATATGATTGTCACTGTTGAAGAGACACCCTAACCCCAAATGCAAAAATGGGAAAAAGGGGTTGTGGATGAATGGATGAGCTGGAGGCTGTGAGTGCAAGCAAAGGCAATGCCCAAGAACAAAGGCTGATGACTCGAGCTCAGAAGCCTGGCAATTTGACTGACTGTATCTAAGTAGCAACCTACAGGCTGTAAGCTCCACTTTAGGTAATTGACTAATGCCTAGTGGTCCCACAGATGCAGTAAGGCACCCCCGACTGTGATCAATAATGTGGGGGTAAGTAAGGAGCTAATCACCCAGGTAAAGTAGGACCTGGAATCCTTGCAGCCGGAGCCAGGTTGCCACCACTGCCAAGCACTTGGTCAACACCAAGGGAGCTGTGATGAGACAAACAGCAGAATCCTGGATTGGTTGTGATTGCCCCCCAGGCAGAAGCACAGGAACCTCTTGGGAGTTCTTCATTTTTATATGATGGCAGGAGTCCTTGAGATTTATCGAGCACATCCAATTGTATTTACTCTGCAGAGGAAAAATGGACGGCACCGTAACCATCCTTAATTTGACCTTTTCACAAAATTATACAGTTTGCTTAAATCTAGAATAGGTCTAAAGTCTTTCTTGTTCTTTGGTACCAAAAAGATTCTTGATTCAACAGAGCCTGGATCCTCACTGCTCTGGTGACACCTTTTGGATGAATCTGTGTGCAAACAACTTGGCAATCTCTACTGCTGCTTGCTCTCACTGATGGGGTGGAACATCTGGGAGGCATCTGAGATGAAAATTTGGAATTTCTAAAAAGGGAATAGATTAGCCTCTGGATATGACTCAACACCCATGTGTCTCAGGTGATGGTCTCCAACTTCTGGGTGAAGAGCCAAGCGACCCCCCCCCCCCCCAACTGCCTCCAAAGCAGGACAGTCACGCAACCCTTCAGGGTCACTTAAAGGGCCCACCAGAATATGTCCTGCAGAAACCCTAATTATGTGGGCCTTCCCTGCCCTGTACACATGGTGTCCATTATGTTTCCCCAAAGCCTTGGGAGAACTCGGTGAAGGAGAGTCCTGAGAAGACTGTTTCAACTTTCTGAAAAAGAGGCATTTGCTCCCCTTCTGATTCCTAGTCAAGGTTTGCTGTGGGGAGACAGCATCTTTTTGCCTTGCTCACTCCTAGTTATAGTATGCTTAATTTTTCACCTGAAGGAGGTAGAGCCATCAAATGGGACATTAATGAAGGATGCCTTGAAGCAGTCCGCAAAGCTGTATAATCATATCCAAGCATGGTGTCATATGGCAATGCCACAGCCAGCTACTTGGGAAGCTCCATCAGCTGCATTGGAAATAAGCCTCATGGAGACATTGGCAATAGAGGGCAGGGTAAATAACTGAGTCTCCAGCATCTTTCAAATCTTCAGAGACTGCTGTGTCTTAATCTTTGACACTTCACACACCAGGTCACGCTGAAGTCTGGTCAAATATAAGTAACTAAATTACTTCATTGCGAATGTAGCTGAGGCATAGGAACACTTTACTAATTGGTTCAAAGCCACAGACTCCCTTGTCTGGGGGATGCACCACAGAGCTCGCTTCAGAGATGATCTTGGTGGCAGCCGCCACCACAATCGTATTGATGGCCAGACCAATACTCTAGTGTGGCTGGTCCTGGGGGAAGGGGTGGGTGCAAAAAATTTTACTGGACTTCTTGGGAATGGGCTCCACTGTGTCAGACGGCTTCTACACCCTGCAGGACACTAGTTCTGTAATGGCGTTCCAAGACGGAACCACCAAAGGTGTGGATGGGCCCACTCCTCAGGAGAGGGGGTTTCAGTGGTCCAGCCACTACACTGAAGAAGCAGCTCCAACTAATCGCCAAACAAGACACCATCCCACACAGACTTAGGGGATCACTCTCCTTCCTGGAGGTCAGTATCCTCAGTGAACGTCTCCTCTGGGAAGTCAAGGTGTTTCCTCTTACACCTCTTCTTCCCCCCTGAAACCTCCCACTCTAGTAATGCCGGAGGAGAGGAGGAAGAGGTAGGAAGCTCTACTAAAAAAGCTGGATGGAGAGCAACTGATGCAGCCTGTTCAGGAGAAGATGGATAACTGGTTGCAGGCCCAGACAAGAAAGGGGATGGAACAACGGCCCATCTCCTTGGAAGAGAACATCCTTTCTACAACATCGAAGGCAGAAATGGATGCTGGCCTCTTTTAACTAAGGGTTCCGGTACCCGAAGGTACCAGGCATTCAAATAAATATGAGGGAGCTACACCTAAGACCTAATGTCAAGACCAGAGCTAAGCAGTTGAAAGCCACAGCAGGGACTGTTTTTCCAGACCTGGAACCCTAGCCTCGATACCACAGTCCTAAGATCCAGACAGCCCCAGAGTACCTGGAGTTGATGAGACAAAGGAGCGAGTTGGAGATGAAGATGGTCAAGCTATTGGATCCATCTCTGAGGTTGGGAAAGCAGCTGGGCCCAAAGACATCGGACATAAAAGGGTCAAGGGAGGAGGCCAGACAGACACAGCTGAAGGTCCAGGAACCAGACCTGGACCAGAAGGGATAAGGTCTAACTGCATCTGAGTATGAAAAAAGAACCTCACCAACTTCTCCAAGTCAAAAACTTTAATACCGCCCAGTGATCTCGATGAATGGATGGATGAAGCTACAAATGGGGACTTGAAGGGTCATTTCAGTGAGGATGAACCCATCTGCCAGATCCAATCTGGAGAAACTCGGAACTGGGGCAAGGAAGCTAATTATTCCAGCGACAGTTTCGCCAGGGCAGATGGTGATAAAGGCGTAGCTTTCCTTATTGGAAGGAGCCCCTTTGAGCAGGAAGAAGCTGGGAATGCTTGGAGCTTGTTATGAAGCCCTACTGGGAGTTGGCACCAACGGCGATCAGCTCCGAGGATTCAGAGCCGATAGTGCTGGGGCAGCCAAACATTATGGGATCTTTGTGTCCGGTGAACCAAGGAAGAAGTACCTAAGACTGAAGCTGAGGAGGACCTTTTATGTTCCCCCTTGGAAGATATGGAGTCCTGCAATCTAGGTTCAGTAGACCTCACCTTTACGGCTGAGAGAGAATAAGTTCAATAAGACAAAGGGCTGGCAGGAAGGAGGGCCTTGAGGACAAACTTGGCCCAATGCTCATTAGCAGCCCTGGATCCAAATCCCTCACAAATTGCAGACACAGACTCCAAGTGCAACACTCCTAAACAATATACACATCTACAGTGTTCGTCTTGTGGTGGCATCTTATACCTGCAGCCAATGCATTTCTTAAAACGTTTCTCCATAATGGACAAAACACTATCACTAGAAAGTCCCAAGGAAAAAATCCAAAGTAGTAGTATATCTACGAATATACTACTATTATACTACACCTTAACAAGCTAAGAAACACAGACAGAGACACAAACTTACACCAAACAAGACCAAAAAGGCAAGAAGCATATCTAGAGAATAATACTCAACTACAACTACCTAGCTACCTATCTACCTACCAAAAACAACACTAAACTAACACTAAATAAAGAGTAAGGGAAGGACAAACTACAAGACAAAAAAGCACTATAATAAACATTCAAAAGTATATGTTGAAGTGGAATCGGATTGAGGTGCTGACAGTATTGTGGGCAAAGTAGATTTGAGGAGTAAGGTGAAGAGTGAGGGATTGTGAGTAAAGGACGCATAGCCTAGTGAATTTGAAGTCTGAAGGAAATGGCCAGTGTCGGATCCGATAACCCACAGGTTGAAGCCAGGTGGAGCAAACATAATTAGATTTATGGCTCATGTTGTAAAATTAGTATTTCTTTGTAGTATCAATCCATCCATAACCTTTTTTCCCATTTTTGCACATGGAGTTGGGGTGTCACTTCAACAGTGACAATCATCTACAGCCAAGGTTTACACCACCGGGTGGCTATGTAATATAGTAAACTTTATTGTCATTCAGAAATCACACAAGTGCAACAACTGAATGAAATTCTGTGTCTCCGGACTTAATGTGCAGACAACATCTGGACTATTTTCACAGACATGAAGGTAGACAGACTAATAAAGCACAAACACATTTTAACACTTTTCACAGTGAACACTTACTTGCATGAGACTTTAGTATTGCACAGGTACTTGGTTAAGACATTGCATTGATCCTTGTACAGGAAGAGACATTCAAGTACTGCACTATGGTTACTTTATGAATTTGCAACATGTATTGCACTGAAAGAAGAGATATTTTACTGCATTACTACTGCTCTATGTGGCCTGTAAGTTAATAGTCATGGTGAATATTGCACTTAGTATTAGATAAGACTGGTAACCAGGTTAATGCACAATATGAGACAAGCGACTACAGTTTCTACTGACCCAGATGGCCATCATGGAGTGTAGTTGTTACTAGAGTTCAGCAGTTTGATGACATTAGGGAAGAAGCTGTTCATGAATCTCACAGTTCTGCAACTTTCCGGATGAAAAATGCAGGAACAGTCTGTAAGCAGGGTGAGTACAGTCTTAAATTTTTCTTATGGCCTTGCTGAGACATCTGGATAAGTACACGTCATGGCTAGATAGTAAGGTGGTCCTGATAATCCTCTCGGCTGTCTTCACCACTTTCTGGAGGAATTTGTGCTCAGAGGTAGATCAGCTTCCATATCATACCACAAGGCTGTTCATCAGGATGCTTTCTATAGTACCTCTTTAGAAGGTAGTGAGAACTGTAGATGGGAGATTCACTCTCCTCAGCCTTCTCAAAAAGTGCAATCTCTGGTGAGCTTTCTTGACTGTAGCATTTGTATTGGTGATACAAGACAAGTCCTCATCAATGTGCACTCCCAGAAACTTCATGCTTCAAACTTTTTCCACTGTTTTGTCCCCACTGAAGGTAAGGGGAGAATGTCCCTTGCGATTTTTCCTGTTTTCCACAATTATCTCTTTTGTCTTGTTTATGTTTAGTTATTTCCACACCAGGTAATCAGTTGTTCCACCTCTTCTCTATATACTGTTTCGTTGTTACTAATGAGGCCCACCACTGTTGTGTCACCAGCAAACTTGATGATGTGGTTTGTATTGTACCTGGCTGTACAATCATGTGTTAACAGCGTGAACAGCAAGGGATGTAGTACACATCCTTGTGGGACTCCAGTGTTAAGAGTGATGCTGAGGAGTTATTTCCTGCGCACACTTTGAGTTCTGTCTGTGAGAAAGTCAAGAACCTAATTACAGAGAGGAGTGTTGACACCTAGTTGGAATAGCTTCATTAACATATGAAGAGGGATGACAGTGTTAAAAGCAGAGCTGAAGATGATGAATAGTACTCTTGTGTAGGTGTTTTTATTCTCAAGGTGTTGCAGGGATAGATGGAGTGCTACAGAGATGGCATCTATCATATAGCGGTTTGCTTGGTTAGCAAACTGCAGAGAGTAAAAATCAGCAGGCAGCCCAGATGTTATGACATCCTTGACCAGCCATTCAAAGCACTTCATCACTGTGGTGTTGAGGGCTACAGGGCGGTAGTGATTTAGGCAAGACGACGGAGGCTTCTTTGGTAATGGAATGATTGCCGTGCCCTTGAAGCATTTTGAAAAATTTGCTGACTCAGGGAGATACTGAAGATATCTGTGAGGACATTTGTTAGTTGGATTGCACAATCCCTGAGCACTCGTCCTAGGATGTCAGGCCCAGCCGCTTTTCTCAAGTTAACTCTGCGCACTGTCCTCTGGACATCAGGTGGGTTGAAGGTGAGCATCATCTTATTACGGCAGATGGGCATTTTCTTCGCTGTTGTTCTGTTCCCTTACTTGAATCTGCTGAAGTAGACATTCAGCTTATTTAAGAATTCCTTGTTGCCCTCACATTGTGAAGATAGGGGTTTGTAGTCAGTTATGCATTGGATACCATGGATTTGACAAATCTCTATAGCTTTACTCAACGTTACATCGTCACGAAGCAAAATCTTTCTCACTGCAGCATTATTAACATCACATAAAAGCCTGTCCTTTATCAACTCATCTTTCAAATCACCAAATCTGAACGTTTTAGTTTTATTTCTGAAGTCAGTGATAAAAGCTACAAAGTTTCTACCAGCTTTTGATCTCTTGTATAAAATAGGTGCCTCGCCAATTTAACATTTGTCTGGGGGTTACAAATTTCTCTAAATTTACATTTCAAGCAATCAGAGTCCTCTCTTGATTCAGCCGGTACTACAATATGGCAGCTCCCCCTCTCCTGCATATACTGCTGGTGTATACACAATGAACACTTTCTTTTAATGGCCTCTGACCCCCGCTAAGTAAAGCAAAATGAATGCCCTTGTACGTGCATCTTTGTGAGAAAAAACAGCTTGTATGAAAATATCGTATTCCTGCTCAAATACCCTCCAACCGTCTGCAATATTATGATCAAACACAAGTCGACTGGGTCTGTGAAATACCTCTGCCGTATCAACACACAGCAGTGAGGGGCCTTGAAATTATCTACGAACACACACATGTGCCAGAAATCTGTGCCAGAGCTTGTAACTATGTCCAATAGCACAACAGACGCTTTGAAACAACTGCACTTTGCGAAATAACTCTTCATAGCACAAGAACACTTGGAAATCACTTTACTTTGCGAAAACACCCTTATCAGTGTAAGAAACACTTCAAAATGACTGTACTTTGCAAATTAACTGTATACAGCACAAGAAACTTTTCAAAATGGCTGTACTTCGCAAAATAACTCTGTACAGTGTAAGAAACACTTTGAAATGGCGGTACTCTGAGAATAAATGTACACAGCACAAGAAACTTTTCGAAATGACTGCATTCTGACTGCACTTTGTAAAACAGCTGTACTTTGCTCACAGTAAACTCTTTGAACTTATTGCACTGTAATAAAGCACACAATGCAAACACTTTACACACATTGAGATACTTTGAACAATAGTTATGCTTTCAATGGCTTTGGTCAACGCAAAATAGTAGTTCTTGCCACAACATGATAGCTTACTAAAAAAACATGCAGTTGCTTTGTTTTCCTATGCTTATTTTGCCCTTTTATTGTACTTGTTGTGCACATCTCATCTCATATCATGCTCTCTTGTGCTTGTTTTACTTTAAACATGCTCGTTATGCAAATCAGTGGTAACTCTGAACCCCATATGAGCTTTTCTGATAATTTTATCAAATATTGTGGTTTTGAACACTTTGTTTAATCAGTAATGCGTTTTGTGCCTTTCGTTTGATTAGTAATGTGTTTTGCGCCTTACAAATGCTTTCTATCATTTTCACTGCAAAATAAATAATTTGTGCGAGTTTTATCTGGCCTTTTTTAATAGTTTGAGCACTGTATCACCCAGCCTGCTCAATATACCTTCACTGTCTGCTCTGCATCTTGTGGCTCAAAGAAGTTGCACTCTTAATCCCCGTTCTGACACCATATCACTTGTCTGGTCAGGATAAAACTGATGCAGTTGTGGGTTCGGTTCAAGCAACTTTATTATGTACAAACACATGAGGAGTGAGGCTTAGTAACTTAAACTTAAATAAACTAATAAACAGACTGACTACCACACTCATAGATGTTAACACACTGGCTGTTCTCTCAAAATGTCACTGCTGCTTGCCCATGCTCACTATTTATATGCACATGCCTACTCTTGGAAATGCTTAAATTTATAACACACACACTCTGTTCTACACACACCACATGGACTGCACTGTCAATAATGTTAGCTTTATCAGAATACATTTTATATATATATATATATATATATATATATATATATATATATATATGTACACACACACATACCACGTATATCATAATATCAAAATTTGAATGCATCTGTCATTTCATCTAGGCTATATTGCCTGGAAAGTGCCCGAAAGGTTATTATACCAGTCCACTAACCTAGTTAAAGAAATAGAAGCCTCAATGACTGTGGGTTTTATGAACTATAGCATCTTAACAGACTGGAGACTTTATTTACGGTTTCAGTGCAAGTATGAAGTGCAGACTGTTTATACTGCAGTTATATCAACTCTAGAAGGAAATTATTCATGTCTCAAAGTTTAGTTCAACCAAACTTTCTCACAAACATAGCAGTCAATATAGTTCTTCCTGGTGCTGCAACTCAGAATAAGCTGCCTATAACCTCCACATCATGCTCTCATGAACAAAGCACAAGTACATTCCTGTTGGGTAGATCCACAGCTTCTAATACCTTGTAAGTAAATCCATGACGACTTCCGGTTATTCTACTCTCCATGAGTTCTCAGTCTTGGTTTGCAAATTCCTTTTCAAGAGAGGCCAACATCTCTTTCACTGTTTCGGCCTCTCCCTTCTAACAAGAAGGAAACAAGGCTTTCTTGGTTTGGGCTATGTCTGTGGGATCCTCTCTCAAGAATGCTTTAACACTACAATCTATTAACAGTGTAATTGCCTGATGATGGGCTTCTCCTACACAAATGCAGATATCTGAGTGGAATGGAACCAGAACTATTTATTTACTTAACATTTGTTGCTCCAATTGTACTGAGGGATAAAGCCCCAGCTACGGCCTACATGACCTGGGTTTGATCATCAGCTTGGATGAATGACAGAGCATCAGAGAATTATGGGAGTTACCATGCTGGGGAGGAGGTTTGTGACATTGACATCTCCTGTGTCTATCCCTGGTGGAAGCTGCTGATGTCGCATGATAAAAGGTGTAGTCCAAGAGAATGTGGGGGCTGAGCTGCTGCTGCTGCTGCTGTAGGGTGATGTGCCTCAAATAATAATAAAAAAAAATCCCTTCCAACAGAATGTGGACAGCTGAGACCTCCAGACATCCATAGGTTCTGTGAAAGGTTCCAGCAAATTAACGGAGAAAGACGGTTGTGAGGGTGTCTGGAATAGCTGGTAGGCTGAGTGGATATGGGGGCACTGAGTAGTAGTGTCATTCAGATGATGAAATGGGGGACCCCACAAAACGTTTATGTACATTTATAAGTCAAACTGGGAACAAAGCTTTAGTTCAGCTGAGACCCAGTGAGCAAAAGCTCTGTGTATACATAAGAAATAAACAAAGTACTTATAAAACTGTACAATACACATCCAACAATGTAAAACATTTATAAAAAGTAAGAAAGACAATACTGGAGGTTGAATAATTAGGTATACACGCAAAACTGAAGCAAAATGTACACATAAAGAATTGAAACAAAATGTACACACAGAACTGAAACAAAATGTTATTAAATAACACAATGATACATCTTTAACAAGTAGACTTAGGAAAGAGACCTAAAATGAGCAGACAGAGAAAAACCGTGTGGGAAAAATGAGACAGAAAAAATGTGAAAGCAAAGACAGCATGAGAAAGTTGAGGGGGGTGAGGGAGGGGATGTGTGGAAAAGGTGTTGTTATACTTCGCAACAGTTTTTCTCAGACTATCCAGATTTCCCCCTCATATTTTTGGTGCATTTTTCATAAAATTGTAATTTTCTGGCAAATCATTAAAGATTGAGTTAGAAAATAATGACAGACATCTGAGTTTTAGACTTTATACTCTTCAGAAAATTCATGCTAATGCAAAACCTTTCATTCTGTCAACTTTCTAAGTTTGTAAGAGCAATATCTAAAAATTGCCCCTAATTTTGGAACTGTCCCACTTTTATTTATGGCTTTGTCCAGATTTCTTGCTTTAACAGGTTGAGAGGTATCATTGGGATGAGCTGGAAAAGAAAGATATTCGATAAAGAGGTGAAATAAAAAAAATAATAGTTGAATTGTTGATAAGAGGTGTAATTGGTGAAGAAATGACTGGGTATGAAGGGAATATGAAGTGATCAGTGAGATGTTAGGTGGAGGTAGGAAGTGAATGATGTCTGAGTAAAGGTTACTGATGATTTAAGGGAATACTGTATGAATAACTTAGTTGTGAAGAAATTTTGTGTATATAAGATGCAAGCTATAGCAGCAGAAGTTACTGTAAAACTGCACTGGTGTATGAAGACTAGTGTTAGCCAGGAGGTAAAAAGCAGTGGCATGGCCACGTGTCAAAGTAAGAAGATTCTGATGCTCTATTTGTAAATTCTTGGCTTCTTTTTTGGTGGAAGGAACATGGGAGGGATTTCCTGTGAACTGAGTCTTGATGAGTGTTATATAAGGGAATCGCTTAAGCTACAAATTTTTCCAATTAGCAGTGAGTTCATGTAGGGGTTTACCACTGAAGAACAGGCTTGAGGGAAGGGTAAGCTTGTGCAACTTTTAGGTAGTTAAGTTTGAAGACATTAGGGAAGTTGAGCCAAATAAGCAGTCTAAGAGTTGTGCAGTAGTGTGCTTTGTAATCTTGTTACATGATTGCTCAAATTTTGAACACTATGAAATCTGAATCCGACTATTGGGTACCCATTAATATTCAAAAGGCCTATGACAAATGTGCATTGCTGTCTTGGCTATGCCTTGCCACACCCAAATGAACTTGATACTACGCAACAATTACTTAAGTGAATGGATTAAAAGGGATTTTGTAATGGTAGCTAAGAATATGTGGGATGACACTAATAAAAGATCATTCAAACACTGAGAAACTAGAAGCTCTTATTATGGCCAAGGAAAGCAAGGTACTAGCAGCAAAAGTGTTTTCAGTCCCTCTAGTTTTACATACAGGTCAGGCATATTTTTATCAACCAGAGAAGTTGTGGATGATAAAAGAAGTTATGTACTCACCATAATGTTCCATCTGAGTTGTTGCTCTTCATTTGTGTTCAACCTGTGGGACACGGATCTAACTCGGCCGTACATCTCCAGAACAGGAAACAAAGAGCTGATCAGACTTGCGGAAGCTCTTTGTTCTGTGTGGGTCTTTGATTGGTGGCCTAAGAAAAAAAGTACCCTTCAGAAATGCTTTGCAGAGCTTAGAAGAGGCTAGAGAAGCTGAAGTACCCCCTATGTGGAACATAGAAATATCTGCCAATTGAACTTTAATTGTAGAGAAACTGGCACCCTGCTGAAAAATGCCTGTCAGAAACTCCAAGATAAGAGAAACCGGAGCAGTGAAGGGATCCAAATCCCGTTGGGCTGCCCAAATTGAGAAACGCTTCCACTTACTAGAATAAAGCTTCTTCATGGAAGACCTATGAGCTACTACCAAAATCTTCTTAACTGGAGAAGATAACCCAAGAGTCCTAACTATCATGGGAACTGGAGCAGCCAAGTAGTGTGCTTCAGACTGGCCAGATTTGGATGTGGGATCCCGGAGGGATGTGAGATCATATCCAGAACCAACGTCCAGGGTGGACACACTACATGAGAACACAGAGAAGGGAACCATACTTGGCGAGGCCAGAAGGGGGCAATGAGGATGATTGAGCTCCCCAGCCATTGAGCTTTCTGGATGAGTTTTGAAATAAGGGGAAGAGAAGGATAAGCATAGAGAAGACCGGAGAGTCAAGCATGAACTACTGAGTCTCTGGGGGGGCTCCCCCGGAGTGGGGATTCAGAGCGAAAAACCAGCTGCACTTTGTGTTGGAAGGAAAGGCTGACCCCACTTTAGAAAGATCTCCTTTGCTACTAAAGGATTCAGAGACCACTCATAAGGCATCAGGATAGACCTGCTTAGCTTGTCCGCTACCTTTTTTATCAGGCAGACTTTCTCGTTATAGATTACTATATTATGATTGCTCTTAGATAAAACTATTCATTATAGTTTGGTAAAATAAAGTTTTACAGGTTGATGTATTCAGATATTCAGCCTTTGATTTTATTTACTTCAATTTTGAACTTATAGAATATGTTGCCTTAATGCACGATTTGTTCAGGGAATTAGGCCGTCACATGACAAAGCTGATCACATGATTTTAAAAGCTTTGGCTGTCAAATGATTTTAAGCTGATCACATGAAATACTTGATCTTTTAGAATTGTATTTAGTGTGTGTGTTTGGATCACTTCATCTGAAGTTGTTTTGTTATAAAATAAAACAAAAGCACAAATATTACGTTTTAAGTTGTTGAGCTGGATTTGTCGGAATCGCTGTGGCCTTGTGTATGTTTTTTGTCTGCTAGAATGTTGGATCTCCCCGGAATGCGTGTCAAAAAACAGCCTGTGGTGATTGCCCACTCCTACAATCTCATGGCTTTGTGGCAAAGGGAATAAGACCTGGTCCCCCCCCCCCGTTTGTTGTTATATCAGACTACCAACACATTGTCTGTCTGGATGGCAATCATCCCTATGAAGATGGGCATGAACAGTTTTCAACGCCAATAGCACTGCCCTCATCTCCAGGACACTGATATGCAACTGGGTCTCCAGAGATGTGCGTTGAACTGTTCGTCCCAAACAATGCCGACCCCCCCCCCACCTAAGCAGGGAGTCAGCAGTGGTCAGAGGGGTGGGGAGAATAAACGGGCAACTGCAAAGAAGTTCTGCGGACTGCATCCACCAAAGAAGAGAATCTCTGCATGTCTGGGAGAGATGAATAGGATGCGACAGTGGCAGATCTAAAAGGACCACTGGATCGCCAGAGTCAATTGGAGCACCCTCGTGTAACTGAGCTGTGGGGACGAGGGTGATTGTGGCCATCATGGACCCCAATGCCCTTAAAACTAACTCTGCTGGAGGAGATGGAACCTGAAGAATCGAAAGACAATGTTTGAGGGAGTGAAGTCTGTCAGATGTCAGGAAAGCCTTGGTCTGAATGGTGTCCAACCAGACTCCAATGAAATCCAGAACTTGAACTGGTTGTAGCAGATATTTGTTGTGCGATGATGTTGATGCACAACTAGTAGGCAGTTTTAATGAGAAAATCCTGGGCTTGGCAGAGTCGATGCCTGGAGGGGGCGGAGAGGAGCCAATCATCCAGTGGAAAACCTGAAAGCCCTGCACCTGCAGGTGAGCTGCTACCACTGCCATCATTTTGATGAACACCTTGGTGGCTGTGGTGAGACCAAAGGGTAGCGCTCTGAATTGGTAATGATTGGCCCCCAGCAAGAAGCAGAGAAACCTCCGAGAGCATCTGTCCATTCTGATGCAATACTACGCATCTTGAAGGTCTACTGAGCACATCCAATTAGTCTCCTGCAAGAAGGGCAGGACAGATTAAAGTGTGGCCATCCGGAATTTTGTCTTGGCAACTGACAGATTTAGGGTAAAGAGACCCAGAATTGGCCTCAAGTCCCACGTTTTCTTTGGCACCAAAAAGAACCTGGAATAGATGCCTAATCCAGACTGGTCTGGGGGAACAGGATGGATGACTCATTTTTCTAGCAGTTTGGAAATTTCCTGTGCTGCTGCCTTCCTTTGCATGGGTGGAATGTCTGGGAGGGACTTGGACTGAATTGGCCTTTGAAAGAAGGGGACTGTATATCCTCTGGATATGATTCGCAACACCCACTGATCATAGGTAATTGACTCCCAGGCTGTTGGATGTAGTGACAGTCGACCCCTGACTGCCTCCAGAGATGAGCAGCCGGGCAACCCTTCAGGGCTGCTGCGTGGGCCTGTCCAAGGATGAATCCCAAGACCCTTGGTTCCTCGGGCCCTTTCTGCTGTGAAGGTGGCCTCTGTTGAATCCCCTGCTGCCTCTGGGAGAGGGCAAATACTGAGCATCCTGGGAACAACCCTGAGACTTCAGGAATCACATCTTCTTTGCCCCCTGCTGATTCCTGGAGAAGGATCGTTGAGGGGTTGAGAAGTGGATTCCAATGGCAGACAGTGTCTTCCCGTCCTCACCCTGGACCACTGTGTCACATACCATCTTTCCAAAGAGCGTGGAACCATCATATGGGGCATTTGTAAATGACGTCCTGAGGGGCTCCGAGAAGGTACAAAGTCAGAGCCAGACATGACGCCTGATGGCCATGACTGCTCCGGCAGCTCTAGCGGCACCCCCGGTAGCATGATAGAGAAGCTGCATAGAGGTATTGGCAATAGAGGTGAGGGTGGCCATTCCAGAGGAGAAAACCTTCTTATCCTCCGCTGACATGGACCCTGGGGTAGACACGGCGACCTCCTTTCACCAGGTTTCGCTGAAGCCTAATAACGTATGCCATATAGTTCAGCACACGTGGCTGAAGCATAGGCCCAAAATGGTCCAAAGTCTTACAGTCTCAATCCGGATGGTGGACCGTAGATCTCTCCTGTGCGGGCTCCTTCTTGGTGGCCACCGCCATCACCATGGCAATGACAAGGGGTCCCTTTGATGAATGTGGTCTGTGGAGGCACTGAGGACCTTATCTGGGTGCTTGGGGGTAGGCTCCACCGTGACAGGCTCCTTCCAAGCCCGAGATGTCACAAGATCCACCAGGGGATCCGCGGGAGGAGACATCAAGGAAGTAGAGGGTCCTGTGCCAAACACCTTCAGGAACACAGACTCAGAGTTGGGTTTTTGGACAGACCCCCCCCCCCTCCCATGCTGTTGCAGGATCTCCATGATGTTTCCAAATGAGACATCCTCTGGGGTGATTGGGGAGAATCCTCCCCTTCCTCCAAGTCGGTGTCCTCCATGAGAAATTCTGGTGGGGAGTCTAATTGCCTCCTTTTACATGTATATTTTCGAGGAACCTCCTCAGCGGTGGTCTCTGGGGAGGACTCAAACATTCAGCTGCTCACGTGTGGGAGCTCCCTAGGGCAGAGAGGCAAAAGGCTGTCCCTGAGGTAAGCAGGATGGCAGATTCTGGACCAAAAACACAGGGAACCTGGATAGATTCCAAGGATGAGATTTGTCAAGGGTCTTGATGGGATTGAGAGAACCCCCTCCACCATGTCAAAGGCAGAAGCAGAATGAACTACCTGAGTTGGGGCTACAGATGGGTCTGTAATCCTCTGGATCAAACAGGAGAGCAGAAGCCAAACTTCCAGTGCTGAGACTCCAATTGGAAGGCTTTGCTCCAAAAAACTCAGAGCTGAAACTATCCCCTCGGATCTGGTGCTGAGGCTACAGCTTCGAGAGCCCGAGAGATCCGAGCTCATTGAATCCAATCTGCTCAAGGTCACCGCCGGCATTGAGGTAACAGGTACCATCAGTGCCGACCCCTTGACGCTGTGTGTCATCGGATCCGAGGATTCTGAAACTGGTCGGATCAGGGAAGGAGTAATTGGGCTGATGGTGGACTGCATGTTCCCTGCTCTGGAAGGAGAGGGGACAGGCAAGACTCCCATTTGTATCTGGATGAGGATGAATCTGCACATCATCCTGTCCAACCCGGCTTCGGAAAGGCTGTGGGTGGATCTGGAGGAAGAGGCCAGTGGCACTGGCCTAGAGAGGTGGGTGAGGTGACTCCCACGCTGAGCTTTGGCGCTGGGGAGAAATGAGGGGAACGGAGTCAGGGAGACCCAATACTTGGAGCCGAGTGGAGCTTGACTGGTGGTTCTGCTTCCTCAGCCTGTCTCTGTGTTTATCCCTGCCCCCAGTCCTCTTAGCGGGAGGTTGAGTCCCAGAGCCGGGGCGGAGATAAAAGAGGAAGCCGGGGTGGCCTGCGCCCCATTGGTAGGTGGAGGGAGAAGGCCTTTCAGAATTAGTTTATTCTTCCTGTCGATCAATGCGAGGGGACTGAACCTTGAGCAGGAAAATCAATATGGGCAATCCCTAGACAAACAATGCACAGAGTGTGGCCATCAGTTGGGGAAAGCCAAGTTTGGGAGTCTCTGACATGATCAAGAGAGAGAGGCCCAAACTGAAGAAAACACACACACACACAATCACTCACTCCTAGAGATAGAACAGCAAGAAGGGTTTTTTTTGTTTGTTTTTTTAAACCGATGTGGAAGGGGAGGTGATAGGAAAAGATAGAAAGAAAAAATTTTGAGAGAGAAAAGATTTAAAGCAGAAATTTAAACACACTTACCCAAAATATGTTAGAACAAATGGATCACGATGCTTACACGAGTGCGACAAATTATATCTGAAGGGAGGAAGGAGACAAGGGAATTATGGGTAGGGGAGGAGCTTTGAGCTAAAATCAGATGTTGGAGAAATGCAGCCAAGTTGGATCCGTCCCGGATCAGTGTCCCACAGGTTGAAGAGCAAATGAAAACAACTTCAGATTAGAGTTTAAGGAATCTATATAAAGGGGAAGAGTTAAGTGGGATACGTTAATTTTCCCCACAGAACAAGGTGATTTAGGATGCATAGGAAGTTACTATTCTAATGGCCCTAGGACCCTTACAAGCGTAGCCAAGATTTACCCTTATTTTCACGATCAGCACCTACTGCCCCTGTCCAAGTGGGATACAGGGGGAACCCCTGGGGTGAATTTATGGTTACCCATCCAATAATCCAGATTGCTTCTGAAGAGGAACACAAAAGCATGTGCACAAAAAATGTAACCAATAACAAAATAATAATACATGATTCAGCTCAAAAGAGAAGAAAGATGACACTATTAAAATAAAAATAAAAGATCAACCAGTCGTAAGTGCTTTCGTCCCATAAAAAGAGACTTCATCAGATGAACATTCATATTACAATGCAGACTTTAAATATCCTGTCCTAATTAATCATGTAAGTGGCTAAATACTTAACTTAATAACCCTTAAAGTCCCATTCCAATAAAAAAAAAAATACGTAAAAATGAACAAAAACAAACCTATAGATCAGTTGCGTAAAATCTTACCATAACCATAGTTGTCCTTCTCTTCCATGTTGCAGTATTCTAGGTGTGGGATTTCATGCCCTCAGGCGACTCGTATGTTGGCTCCTATACAAAAGCTTCAGCTTGGCTATTGCAGTGTGGGTGGGACGTCACAGGTAGGGACATAAAGCAGGGGCCTTAAATGTGACATCTCCACACACAATCCTCAGAACTTGAAGGCCAGCAGGCAGAGAACAAGACCCAGCATGAGGAATGCCAGTTGTTTCCAGGTGTGTGACTTGGAGACCTACTATAATGTAGGTAGTACAGGTAAGAAATAGGACCTGGGGGGATTGGTGGATGGGAAGGAATACTGCAACATGGAAGAGAAGGACATCTATGGTTATAGTAAGATTTTACACAACTATTCTATGTCCTTCTATTCCTATGTTGCAGTATTCTAGATGTGGGAGCGTACCACAGCTTATGCGGATTAGAGAGTGGTGGTAGATGAAGAGGGTTCTACAAGACTTTGCAGAATTGCCCTGGCAAATCCTGTCCTAGCTCTGGGAACCTGGTCCAGTTTGTAATGCTTGGTGAAAGTGTGGATAGTGGCCCAAGTGGCTGCTTCCAAAATGGATGCTGTGTCTAGGCCCTTCATCAAGGCTCATGAGGTGGCCACAGATCTAGTGGAATAGGCCTTGATTTCCCCCTGGGGTTCCTTTCCATGGTGGGAGTAGCAGAAGCAAATAGCTTTCCTGATCCAGCACGCAATGGTTTGCTTAGAGACTGCCTTGCCCAGGGCTCTGGGGTGGAAGGAGACAAAGAGCTGGTTAGTCTTGATGGTCTTCATCTTGCCCAGGTAAAACCTAAGTTGTCTGTGCACATCCAGGGAGTTTAGTATCGTCTCACCTTCGTTAGAGGGTGAGGGGAAGAAAGTAGGTAGATGAATAAGAAGTTATGTACCTACCATAACGTTCCATGTTAGTTGTCTTCTTCTCACCTTCTTTCTTGCTGGATGGGTTCAGAGCTGAACCTCGGCTCCGACTCGGCCAATACTAAAGCTTGAGAGCTAATTCCACCGGCTCGAGACTCCCCTATATCCCACAATGCTAGGCGGTAACTACTCAGATCTCGTTTGATAGCTAAACCAAGCAATTCTGGTCTCCACAGTATGGAGAAAAAAGAACCCACCTCTATATACACCTGAATGTAAGCTACACAAACATAAAAGGGGGACTAGAGGTGGTAGAACATGTGGGAAGGAAACTCCAAAGGAAGATACCAAAGTTTCCTATCGGTCTGTCCAGGCTAGGGGGAAGGAGGGTGGGACGCAAGAAAGGCGGCGAGAAAAAGACAACTAACATGGAACGTTATGGTAGGTACATAACTTCTTAATGTTAAGTTGTCAATCTCGCCTTCATTCTTGCTGGATGGGACCGTGTCCCTAGCACCTTATTCCGGGCGGCCTATCGGAACAGACTCTTGAGAACAGTGGAACCAAAGCTGGCACAGTTTCTGGAGTAACATGAAAAAAGTTCCTGCACGTAGAGCAGATGCCCGGTTCCAAATGTAACATAAAGCAGAAAAAGACAGAACCAGCAAAACGTGGATCCTGAAAGCAACAATTTATTGTGACAGGTTAAAAAACCTACACATATGCAACATTTTTGCAACACTGTTGCAAAAATGTTGCATATGTGTAGGTTTTTTAACCTGTCACAATAAATTGTTGCTTTCAGGATCCACGTTTTGCTGGTTCTGTCTTTTTCTACAGTTTCTGGAGGCCATATCCAATTTGCAATGTAAAATGAAGGTATGAGGAGAAGCCCAAGTGGCTGCTGCACAAATGGAATCTATTGGCAGCCTGTCCTGTAAAGCTACAGATGTAGCTAATGCCCTAGTTGAATGAGCTCTAGGTCTTGAAGGCAGTTTTTGATGTCTGATTTCATAGATGAAGGTAATTATAGAGGTAAGCCATCTTGAGAGGGACACCTTAGTAACTGGAAGGCCCAATTTCCCTTCCGTATAAGACAGGAAAAGTTGATCAGATTTCCTGAACTGTTTAGTTCTGTCTAAATAATATCTAAGTTGGCGGTGAACATCTAGAAAATGTAACTTTTGTTCCGACCTGTTGGAATAGTCAGGGAAAAATACTGGGAGATCAATTATTTGGTTCAGATCTGTCTCAGAGGAAACTTTAGGCAGGAAGGACAGATTAGTCCGGAGGGACACCCTATCTTTGTGGAAAACTAAATAAGGAAAACGACTGCACAGAGCATGAAGTTCAGATACCCTTCTAGCTGAAGTTATGGATACTAGAAAAAGTGTTTTTCATGAGAGCAGCTTAAGAGGGCATGAAGCCGCTGGTTCGAAGGGGGGGGGAGGATCAAGGATGCCAGAACCAAATTCAAGTCCCATTGAGGTGGGGGATCTTTGACTGGGGGCTTGAGCAGAAAAATACCTCTTAAAAAGGCTTTGCAGAGCTTATGGGACATGATACTGGAGTCTGAGACTCCTACATGAAAATTAGATATGGCAGCTAGTTGTACTCTAATGGTAGATGAAGAGCCTAAATGGAAGAGCTCTGCCAGGAAGTCTAGGATAGACTGGATAGGTGCAGTGAAGGGGTCAATATTCTTTGATGCTGCCCAGAAGGAAAAACGTTTCCATTTACTATTATAAATCTTCCTGGTAGAAGATTTGTGAGAGGCTATCAGGATGTTCCGGACCGAATGAGAGAGTGAGGGAAGCCTGGCTAGGGTAGGAACTGGAGAAACTACGCTGTGAGGTTGAGAGACTGAAGGGAGTGGTGCAGCTGGCCCGACTGGTGGGTCAACAGATCTGGCACCGGGTCCAGATGCCAAGGCTGCTCCAATAGGTAATGATGGAGGAACGGAAACCATATCTGTCGAGGCCAGTAAGGGGCAATGAGGATCATTGTAACTCTAAAGACGATAGCTTTGTGAATTAATTGAGATATCAGTGGAAAGGGGGGAAAAGCATACAGAAGTCCCCGGGGCCAATCGTGGTCTAGCGCGTCTCTGCTGGGATGGCCTGGTAATGGGAAGAGAGTGAAGAAGTCGTGACACTTGCTGTTTTGGGAAATAGCAAAAAGATCGCAGCAAGGCGGGCCCCATCTTTTGAAGACTTCTTCCAGCACTGATTTCTTCAGAGACCACTCGTGGGGCATCAGAATGGCCCTGCTCAACTTGTCCGCAATCACGTTGGACTTCCCGGGAATGTGCGTTGCTATCAGAAAACGCTGAGAAGAAATCGCCCACTGCCAAAGTCTGAGTGCCTCTCGACATAAGGGGTAGGATCTGATTCCGCCCTGTTTGTTGATGTACCACACTACGGACATGTTGTCCGTCTGAATTGCAATAGTCCCCGTGGGAAGAGAGTGCTGAAGGGCTAGCAATGCTAAACGCACTGCTCTCATCTCTAAGACATTTATGTGCAAGTGGCACTCGAAAGGTTGCCACGTGCTCTGGATTGTCCTGCCCTGATAATGCCCCCCCCCCACCCGATCAGGGAGGCGTCCATTGTCACCGTGGTGATTGGGGGGGGGGGGATGAAAGGTCTGCCTTGGAGAACTTGAGGTGATGTGACCCACCAAGACAGATGATTCTTCCATGATTGAGTTATTAATATGATGTGAGACATCGGGAGCTGTTGGAAGGACCACTGAGTAAACAGCATCCATTGTAGGATCCTCATGTGGAAACGAGCTAAGGGGAGAAGTGTGATAGTAGCTGCCATGAGTCCTAATACCTTCAAGACTACCCTGGCTTGATCTTGTTGCACTGTAGTAGAAGGAAAACTTGTTTGCGGATATCTAACACTCTTTGCTCTGTAAATCTGGCGGAAAGATTGAGTGTCTAAGGTAGCGCCTATAAAGGTAATATATTGACAAGGCGACAAGGCAGATTTTTCGAAATTTATTGAAATGCCTAGAGCTTGGCAAGTTTGGATGGTGAAGTCTCTGGCTAGAAGCAGTTGATTTCTGGTGGTGGCAGTAAGGAGCCAGTCGTCTAAATATGGAAACACTTGGAATCCTTGACGTCTCAAGTGAGCCGCGACCACTGCCATGCATTTGGTAAACACTCGGGGGGCTGTAGTGAGACCAAAGGGCAGGGCTCTGAACTGGTAGTGACTGGCTCCCAGCCTGAAGCGGAGAAACCTCCTGGAGCATCTGTGCATTTTGATGTGGTAGTACGCATCCTGAAGGTCTGTCGAGCACATCCAATTGTCCTGACCCAAGAAGGGTAGAATGGACTGTAGCGTGACCATCCGGAATTTTGTTTTTTTGATATAATTGTTTAACTTGCTGAGATCCAGTATAGGTCTCCAGTCCCCTGTTTTTTTTGGCACCAAAAAGAATTTGGAGTAGATTCCGGATCCTTGCTGGTCTGCTGGGACTGATTGGATAGCTCTTTTTGATAGCAGCTTTGATATTTCTAGTGCTGCTTGTTCCCTTAGACTGGGTGGAACGTCTGGAAGCAATCCTTTGGGTTGGGAAGGGGTGTGAATAAAGGGAATTTTGTAACCCTCGGATATGATTGACTGTACCCATTTGTCTTGGGTGAGGGAAAGCCAGGCTTTTGGGTACAGTGATAATCTTCCCCAGACTGCCTCCGAAGGTGGACAGCCGGGCAGCTCCTCAGGGATGCTGAAAGGGTTTATCAGAGAAAGTTTCTCTGCTACCCTGGTTTTGCGAACCTCCTCTGCCTCTAGGGCGGCGTCTATTGTTATTCCCCCCTCTGCCTCTAGAGGGGAATTGACCTTGTGCATCAGATGAGACTGCCTGAGGCTTGCGGAACCACATTTTTCCTCCCCTCTGACCTTTTGGATAAGGTCTAGAAGGGGTAGAAAAACGGACTCCCACGGCAGAGAGAGTCTTACCTTCCACCTCGCACCTAGTCAATGTATCCTTCACCTGAGGATCAAACAATGTTGAGCCATCAAAGGGGGAATTGAAGGATGCCTTGAAAGGGTCCACAAAATTGCAAAGCCGCATCCAGGCGTGATGTCGTAAAGCTACACCTGTGCCTGCGGCCCTACTCGCCCCATCAGCAGCGTCTGAGATAAGCCGCATGGAGGAGTTAACAATCGAATTCAGGGTTGCCAACTGGGAGTTCATTTTGTCTTGGAACCCCTCAGCTGTTGGATCCTGTATAGCCTCACCCATGTCTTTGAGCAAATCTCTCTGGAGACGGATGAAGTGACACAAATAGTTCAGCGACTGCACTGAGAAGGTCGCTGAGGAAAACATCCGCTTACCGTACCTGTCCATGGTCCTAGACTCCTTATTAGGAGGACGGACAGGTACCGAAGGATCGGCTAACTCTTTACTGGCTGCGGCCACCACCATGGCATCAATAGAGACACCTTTTGATAGAAAGTCCTTGTCCTTAGGGGCAGTAATAAATTTTGACGGCCTCCTTGGGGTAGGTTCCACTGAATCAGGGGCCGTCCAAGCCTTCCTTGCCACCACTTCCATAAGGGGGTCAAAGGGAGGGGACACCCAGGAGGTGGAAGGGCAAGAGCCAAACGCCTCAAGGTAAACTGACTCGTCCCCTGAAGGGTTAAGGGCGGGCCAGTTCCCCCTCTGTTTCAGGATTTCAAGGATGTCAGCAAAGGAGACATCCTCAGACGGGGATCGAGGGGAACCTTCAGATTTCTCCAAGTCCGTGTCAGAGGTGATAAGACTCAGGGGAGTCAATGTGCCTCCTCTTGCACTGTCTCTTCCGAGGGGGTTCTCCTACCGGATCAGGAGAGGCCTCGGAAGAGGAGGAAATTCCCAATGGGGAAACCTGAGGAGCTGGCTCTCTGCGGTCTGATACAAGGGGATGGGTAGAAATCACCGCAGGCACTGAAGAGGGAGGAGCTGACGGAGCCGACTGTGGGGTAGACACTGGGTCTAGCACGCTCCGCATGACCTCGAAGGCGCCCCTATCATGCAAGGCCGGAGGTCCCCGCTCCGAGGAGACAAGGACCCCCCGGCACCGACAGAGACAGCTCCAAGGCCGATGTCAGAGCCGAACTCACCAGCGCCGAAGCTCCGAGAGGGAGAACGGGGTCGGACAAGGGTCCGATGCCACTCGCCCCTAGGAGCCAAAGAGGGAAGCCCAGCGCCGAGATCCCTCCAATGAGGAAATCGGAGCAGACGACGGAGCCGAAAGGGAAGGTATCGGCTCCAAAGCACCGACAGCCACGGCTCCGATGAGCCCGGGCTCCGAACTCAAAGGAGTCAGAGGAGGAATAAAATCAGGGATGGAAATAGCCGCTGATTGTTGAGTAGGGCTATGCAGCATTTGGGCCAATGCCTCGGACTTGAGAAGTCTACTCACCACCCTTTGTAAATCATGGTCGGATAGCCTGGAGGACCGAGAGGAGTGAGACCTATGGCTCCGTTCTGATAAAAGAGGAGATCCCGGCGCCAAATGTATGGAGCCGATGGAAGGGGACCTAGACCTCTTCTTAGCAGGTGGCTCCGATAAGCCTATCGGAGCTGACTGAGTCTTGTCAATCTCAGCTCCAGCTGGAGTCGAGGCGATAGTATGAGACTTGGAAACATCGGCTCCAGATTTAATGCTTCCAGGGGACAGCTCAGAAACTGGAGCCGATGGTCTGGAAGTCTTAGAAGGCTTCCCCCACACAGACTGAGTCGGGGGGCCTTCAGGCTTTAACAAGCCACGCAAAATCAATTTATTTTTGCGTTCCTGCAGGACTCTAGGGCTGAATGCATGACATACAGCACATGAGTCCTGCAGGTGCAAAGGTCCCAGGCAATATACACAAGAAGTGTGACCGTCTGTCAGAGACATTTTCTGACAGCACGAATCACACTTCTTGAAGCCTGAGACCTTGGAGTCTTTAGACATCGTAACTTAGTGTGAAAAAACACAAGCACAACACACCCTTAAGCAAAATATAAAAATTCAGTCACACTGAAGGACTAGGGGAAGGAGAGGGAGAGGCCAAAGGCCTAAAAGTTAAGAAGGGAATAAAAAGGGGTTTTAGACACTAGAGGGGAACCCGATCTAAACTACTGAAAAACTACAAATAAAACTATGGTAAAAGGAAAAAAATTAGGGATTGAAATAGAAGTTTCTAATTAGAAAACTTACTAACCTGCCAGAGCCGGTAGAAGAAGCACCTCGTCAGCTAAGCGGCAAACGAGATCTGAGTAGTTACCGCCTAGCATTGTGGGATATAGGGGATCCTCGAGCCGGTGGAATTAGCTCTCGAGCTTTAGTATTGGCCGAGTCGTAGCCGAGGTTCGGCTCCGAACCCATCCAGCAAGAATGAAGGCGAGATTGACAACTTAACATTGGATTGGTTAAGAGAGAGGTCATTAACCACCTTAGGCATAAAGGAAAGGTTGGTTCGCAGGGACACCTTGTCTTTGTGGAAGACGGTGTAGGGCGGACAGGCCATTAAGGCCTGGAATTCTGACACCCTTCTGGCTGATGTGATGGCCACCAGCAGGACCATTTTCCAAGTGCACATCTGTACGGAGGAAGGCCCAGCCAGTTCAAGAGTGCTGGGTTAATGTAAGATGTAGTTAAGTTCTCAAAGCGGGGGGATATGTTTCCTAGGTGGTCTCATGTGCAAGGTTCCAGGAGCAGGCAGGATGATATGGCAGACAGGTGTACTTTTACAGAAGAATAAGAAAGCCCACTCTATCAACTGACACAGGTAGTTTAGAACCAGGGGAGTCTCAGTGGAGCTGGGGTCCCTTCCCTTATTCAGACACCATTTTGCAAATCTTTCCCACTTAGCCAGGTAAGATTTTCTGGTGGTAGGTTTCCTTGTCTCCCTTAGGATTGAAAGCACGTCCTCGGAGTAGTGGTGTCTGAAAGGGATCAAAAGTTTATCACCCACAGAGTCAGAGACAACATGTGTAAGTGTAGGAGAGTTCCTTTGTCTTGTGTCAGTAGGTCTCATCTTGTAGAGTAACTTGAAGTGATTGCCCTTGGCTAGTTTGTGAAGTAGGGGGAACCAGTGCTGCCTTGGCCAGGAGGTGGTCACCAACAAGATTTTTGGTTTGCCCTCTGAATTTTCAGGAGGACTTTCTGAATCAGTGGGAATGGGGGGAAGGCATAAAGGAACTTCCCCTCCCAAGGGAAGCTGAAAGTGTCCACTCCATGCTAAAGGGGAGTGAGTTTTTGAGCAGAAGTTCTGCAGTTGCCTGTTCTGGGGGGGAGACAGACAGATCTATTTGTGGAGCACCCCACCAGTGGACTATGTCTAAGTAGACCTTCCTGCTCAGCATCCATTCGTGCTGAGGCAAGGAGGTCCTGCTCAAGAGATCTGCTTGGTGGTTGTTTTGTGAGGGGATGTAGGCTGCTTGCAGGACTAAGTTGAGACAAGAAGCTAAGTCCCATATCAGCAGGGATAATCTGCACAGTTGATGGGCCTCCCTGCTTGTTGAGGTACATCACCGTAGTGTTGTCGGTGACAATCTGGAGCACTCCTGGAACCAGAAGGGGGGTGAAGATCTTTAGAACTAAGAAGACTGCTGTCATTTCCTTGATATTGATGTGTTTGGCCTGAAGAGAGGGATGCCACTTTTCCTGAATCCTGTAGGAGGCCAGAGTTACTCCCCAACCTGAATCTGAAGCATCTGTATGCATTACTTGGGTTGGGGTGGGTAGTTGTAGTGGGAGCCCTGGGTTCAGTTGCACTTGCCGGATCCACCAACTGATTTCTGTTTTCAGACAGGGACAGAGGGGGGTGCCCTGCTCTAGGGGATGAAGGCGGTGCGACCAGGTGTTCTTCGGGTATCACTGTAATTTGCACATGTGCATTCTTGACAGTGGTAGCATGGGGATGGTCACTGCCATTAAACCCAGGAAATGAAGAAATTGTCTTGGTGTCACCTTTTGGGATAGTAGAGCTTCCTGGAAGTGGGAAGTCAGAGAAAGAACCTTGTCCTGTGGTAGAAAGGCCTTCATTGTGTCTGTTCTGATTCTGCAGCGTAGGAAAATTTTGTCCTGGCTTGGGATCAGAGAGGATTTAGGGAAATTGATGGTGAATCCTAGGTTCTGCAGAAGGGACATGGTGAAATGCAGATGCTACAATAGAGCATCCCTGGACTCTGCCAGTATCAGGATGTCGTCCAGATGAGGGCAAATCTGTATACCTGAGTTCTGCAGCAGGCAATGGCTGGAGCCAGGCACTTTGTAAAGACTTGGGGGGACATAGATAAACCAAAGGACAAGGCAGTAAACTGGAAATGAGAGGCTGGTCCAGAGAAACGCAGGCATTGTCTGGGGGGAATTCCTGACGGGTATGTGCAGGTAGGCCTCCTTTGGGTCCAGGGCGGCCATGAAGGCCTTGCTTGGAATGAGGGGCAGCAGAGTGGGAAGAGAGCATTATGAAAGGTGGTACCTGAAGATGGAGTGTAGGAAGGATAGGTCTAAGAAGGGTCTCCAGGGGGCGTCTTTTTTGGGGACCAGGAAGAGGCGGGAGTAAAACCCCTTCCCTTCCTGTCCTGGAGGGACAGGTTCTATGGTGCCTAGTTTTAAAAGGTCTGCCAGAATTTGTGGCATGTGATGGACCTAGTTTTTGGGGATGAGAGGAATGCCTCTTCTGGGCGGTTTCTCTTTCCAGGATAGGAAGTACCCTTTTTGAATAATGTTTAAGACCCATTGGTAAAAGGCGGGCTGAGAGGGGAAGGTGGGTAAGGGAGTAACAAGTTACTGGGAACTCCTCGGTCCTGAAAGGGCTGTCTGGGTTGATGAGGTGGAACACAGGATCTGGAGCTGGTAGGTCTTCTAGCCCCTCTCCTGGACCTGGAAGAGGAGCAGGAGGGCTGAGGAGGACGTATCACAAAGGTGGCCTTAGCAGGGTAATTTCTATAATACTTGGGTATGGGTGACACTAGCAGGTGCTTCTGAGGATGAGAAGGAAGAATCGTGTTGTTCTTCTCTGACCTGCGGGGTCATGGATGGGAGGGAAGAAGAAGAGGCAGGTCTAGGTCTCAGAAGAGGCAGGGTGAAGGTGGCGGAGGCTGAAGGCCTGAGGGCCAAAAAGGCCTGCATGAGAGAAGAGGTGAAAGCCTGCCAATCCGGTGTGACTTCTGAAGAGGTGGAAGTAGGTTTAGTTTTTTTGCTTATTTTTGGCCGGGGAGGAAGTAGAAAGAGGCCTGGTGTCAGGTTTAGATAGTAACACATCCAAAGTCTGGATCCCTGCCGGAAGTACCACCAAAACTGGTTCCCCTTAGACATCGACGGTCGTAGATATCTGGATAAGCTCCGCGGACGTGCCAGTTGTTGGCTGTGAAACAGCACGTCGCTGCAGTCAATGTATCCTACAAGCATGCCTCAACCCCTTGAATGGCAGTTGGCAGTGCGTCGGGAAGCAAAGAGGCAAGCGAAGAAGGCCTAACCTTGGCCTTCTTGCGCGAGGGTTCAAGTGCAGCCTCCGATGTAGGATGCACCCTAAGGGCTAACCTCTTAAGGAGCTGGTTCTCCAGTTAGAGATTTAACGCAGCTAGACAGCTGCGCAAGGTCTTGGGCACAAAAGATTGACAAATAGCGCAGGAGGAGTGATCGTGTTCACGGCCTAGACAAAACACACACCTGTCATGGACATCTTTATGAGGTACCCAACGCCTGCATTGGCACTTTCCCTTTTTCCGCTGACATCAGCTAAAGGCTAAAACAACCAAGCATTAGCAAGAACAATCGTCAAAAAGAAGAAAATTAGAAACCCAACAGGTTACTTATCTTAGGATGCGACGTCTGTGGAGAAGCGATCGTACGATGCAAATGTCATCTGTGGCTGAAAAGTTCTGAGGACTGTGCTTGCAGACATCATAATTAAGCCCCCTGGTTTATGGCCCTACATGTGACGTCCCACGCACAGTGCAACAGCCAAGCTGAAGCTTTTGTATAGGTGCCAACGTACGAGATGCCTGAGGGCATGAAATCCCACACCTGGAATACTGCAACATAGGAATAGAAGGACATTCAATGTTTTGTTCTAATCCCTCTCTTTAAACCCAATTGTTCATGCCTTAACAACTGAACCTAAATCCACTACACATACATACATACTAAAATCAATACACCAAAGAACTGTTGTTAACAATTAAAGAGTTTAAAATATTCATATGATAGCTACCTTTTTGTTCAAAATTGATTTCAGGGACACCTGTTCATTTAAGCCAGGGGCTAACATGGCATTCAGCCTAAGCTGCCATATCAATTCTCTTCTACATTAATAACATTTTCCAGTCACCCCCCCCCCCCAGGATCAATTTTATACTTTCTAGAATACTTGAATCAATATTCTACTTATTTCAAGTTCACCAGTTGTTGGGATAGGACAGTATTAGTTACTTAGATACCTTAATATCCCATACATCTGTAGGTTTTAAATCCAATGTATATAGGAAAGAAACATAACAGAATAAAGTGACAGTAATTTAAAATGATCCACATAGGATAGATGCTGAAGACCTTGAATTTTCCTTGTGAGGAACCTTTGTCACCTCTCCAATTGCTGCAGGTGTTTGGAAAGGTACATACCAAAAGGGGTGTTGTACTCAATTATTGGCCTGATGAGGGAAGAGCATAGGGAGGTTATAAGTTCTATTTTTCCAGAGGCAGTGCCCTTACTTATGAAATGAGCCATACAGAAATGCCGTTCTTACCACTGTGGAGACATGGTGGTCAAAGGTAAGGTTGCTGCCTATCTGTGCGCCCAGGTCTCTCATCACTGAGTGAGTACTTAAGGTGTTGCTATTGATGTGGTAGTTAGCAGGAACATCCCCCTTACTGAAAGGAATAATACATTTTTTGTATTGAGTTTAAGGCCAAAATTTTGGTACCGATCATTTGTCTGTGTAAGACCCTTTTTGTAGGATGTTGACATCATTTGGAGAGTCTATGACCGCTCCCAGTTTGCAGTCATCAGCAAACCTCGTCAGCCACAGACCTTTAGTTTTTGCTTGTACTTTGGAGAAATAGATTCCAAACAGTGGAGGTCCCAGGACTGATCCCTGTCGAACACTACTGGTTAAAGGTCTGCTGTTGAAGGTGGATTCCCCTATTTTGAGTATATGGGTTCTATCAGTTATCAATCCATCTAACAAGGGTGGATGCCTAGTTTTTATTTCTCCAAGTCTTTTGGGTTTCTAATACCATGAAGGGAATGGACCCCATTCCCAAGTCAGAGTATGATTAAAGTTCATGAAATTAGTATTGTTTCAATCTTTGAGCTCAGCCAAAAATGCTCTTCACAGCACCCGCAATGTGCCCACTAATGACTCCTTCTGCAATTCATACAGTTACATTTTATTTATTTATTTACATTTGTTGACCAGGAGTGTCTGACTGGACGTAGGTCCATTTTCAGCGGAGGGGAGAAAAGCACCACAATTAAAATATACAGACAACAGTTACATTGGATTTACATAGCAATTTGCTCAACACAGCAATTAATTACAAATATAGTTACAGATGAAGAACATAGTACATTAGTAGACAACTAGAATCTTTATCATCTATGAAGTACATAACAGACATTAACAACTGTTACAATAAGAAGTTCCTGCTGTACAATAAGTAGGCTTATGAGCATCCGAGCTTGCTTGCTTACATGTATTGTAACATATCGAAATATGACTGTATATTCTTTTTTATAAGACCCATTGCTCCTATTACTATTGAAACTGTCTGGGTATCTTTCTTTCACACTGCTCTCGTTTCTGCCTGCAAACCTTGATATTTCATGACTTTGTGCCTCTCTGTATGCAAGACACTGTAGTCACTGGGTGTAGTGATTTCAGTGATCAATGCTACTTTTGTCTTCTTTTCTTGAACCACTATATATCTGTTTTTCTCTCATCTATCTTTTGAACTGTTGGTAATGGGAGATCCCATGTGATGTAAACTTCATTGTTTTCTATGATGCTTTGTAGTTCATGTTTCCAGTGTTTTTCAGCTACTTCAATATTATAATGTTTGCACAACCCCAGTGCAACAGTCTTGTCACATTATTATGCCTTCCAGTATACAATCCTTCTGCCATTAGTTTGTCACAACCAACAATAAGGTGTGTGACTGTTTCCAGTAATGTTTTACAAAACCTATTCTCCTCATGTTTCAAAACTTTCACCAAGTTTGGGTCTTGTGAGGTCACCAGATATGTGTGCAGTCCCACGACTGCAGATCTGTACATGTAACCAATTTTAAGGAGGCCATACCTCCTTCGGAACGGAGAATATATAATCTTGGTAGGGACTGATTTTTATAAATTATTTGGTGAGCAGGAAGCATCCTTCTTGCTTTCCTGTCTAATCTATCTAACACGTTTTGGGGCCAGGCAATCACTCCAAAACTAAGTCAGGACAGGAAGAACAAATTGGTTTATAGCTTGATTTTTGTTCCTAGATGTCAATGCTGTTTTCAGGATTAATTTAAGTCTTCTAAAATGTTCCTTACCAAGTTTTATTCACATTTGCTCATGTTTTATTGTTATCCTTCATCAATTCCCAAATATTTATAAACTCCCTCTTGCTCAAGTTCTTTTATATCATATTCTTGCTCCAAACTGATATGTTCTTGTTACGGCAGTTTTCCTCCTTTAAAGGTTGCTTTTGCACATTTATTAAGACCAAATGACATTCTTATATCATCTGAAAAAGTTTTGACTACTTGCAGTTTTGCTTTCAGTTCCTCATCTGATGGGCTATACAGTTTTAAATCATTGACAAAGAGAAGATAAGAGGTCCTTTATACTTTGTTGTTTCTATGAGCCAAATTATAGCCATGGCCTAATCTGTTAAGTAGACAGCTTAATGGGTTGAGGGCAAGACAGAATAGCAGCTGTGACAGGGAATCACCCTGGAATATCCCCCTTTGCATTTTTATCCCTGGTACAATAATTTGCCCTTTATCATGTCTTAATTGCAAATTGGTCTGCCAGTGTTTCATGGTCACTGTAATACAGTCGATCAGTGTTGAGTGTATCATACATTTTTAAGCACTCTCTTTATCCATGAATGTGGGATACTATCAAATGCCTTTTTGCAGTCAATCCATGTCATACTTAGATTCTTCACTTTTTTACAGTTCTCCATTATGACTTTATTTAGCAATAGATGATCCTTTATTCCATATGACTCTTATTACCCTTTTGTTCTATTGCCATGATTGAAATTTCTTCTTTATAACTATAAACTCTGTAATCAATTTTGGTGTATAGTTTAAGCGCCATCAGTCCTATCAAGAACAGCCAACTCAATGAAGTTATACAGGTGTTTGTATAAAACATTGATGTAGAACTCAGCATAGTTGCCAGTTCTATTTGAAAGGGGAGGTACAGTTAAGCTATTTATACCATCCTGTAAGACGTTATAATCTGCTCTGGAGAATTTTTTTAGTTTAGTTGCTCCTGGGTGGTTGTGTGTGTGTGTGTGTGGGGGGGGGGGGGGTAAGGTGTGGGAGTTACTTTAAATGAAACAGATTTGTGGTCAGACCTCACCAGGGAAAACCTCACAGTGGGGGTGCTACAGTGGTCCCCCATATTGGTAAACACCACATCCAGGATGTTGGCACCCCTTGTGGGAAGTCAACCAACTGGTCCAGGGCATTGGAGTTAACGAAGTTGAGGAACCTTTGGGCAAATGAGTTTGAGCACAAGTAATTTACCCAGTCAATGGATGGGTAATTAAAGTCACCCAAAACCATGGTTCTCAGATGTATATTGATAGACTTAAGTAGATTCTAACAGTGTGTGTGTCCTGATTCATAGAGGGGGTCCTGTAGTTGGCAATGACTTGAATACATGTCCTACCAACAGTTAACTGCACCTGAAGTATCTCCAGGGAATCATATTGTTTAAACAATTTGGAGGTGTATTTAGCTTTAACGAATATTGATACACCGCCTCCTTTAGTTTTCACGCCTTCAGTTTGTGGTCTGAATGTGTGGAATGAGTTGTAACCTGGTATGGCTGGGGTGCTCTCCACAGCCTTGAACCAAGTCTCCATGACTGCACAAATGTCTGTCTTCCAAGGTTAAAACTACTTCCACTGAGTGCAGTTTTGTGTTAAGACTCCCAGCTTTTAGCAGCATAACCTTGAGGTTGTTTCTAGATGGAATTTTTACATCGGGAATTTTGTCCTTGAGACACCACCAAAAATAAGGCACAATGGGGTGGCGAGTGCCTTAGCTGGTAGCCGAAATCCAAGGGGTGACAGATGAAGACCATCTCTGGCAAATTATCAAGATCTGTTGATCATATCATCCTAGGTTGACAGATACTGGAACCCCTTAAAATGACACCAAAAACTAAGCAAATTATTAAAGTCAATCATTTTCTGTTTGTATTGAGGCCGCAACCAAGAGCTCAGTCAGGTCTCTCTTCATATGGTCCAGAGAGGTATGTCTCAAGACATTCACACCAATGTGGATTATGATGGAGTCGTAACAGTAACTGTTGTTGAGAAACTTGACTGCATATGTGATATGGCACATCCTGGCACCTGACAGACAGCTGACTGTGACCTTTTTCTTATCCAGCTTGGTGAGAGGGACATCTGTGTGTCTCATGATAGAATCACTTATGTTTGGTTTGGTGGTTTGCCTTAAGGGCTTGACAGGTGAGACACTGGTGTGTGAGCTACTATATGTATTGTGTTCTGCAGAGGACGTATGTGTAGTGTGCTTGGGAGGTCTCTGCTGTTTAGGTACATTTCTGGTGAGGAACTTTGCATATGTAGGTATGTGTGATGTGGGTTTAGATGGAGTAGGAGGTGAGGTGAGCATGTTAACCTGCTCATATGTACAGACTGGTGTATGAGAGAGCATGGATTCAAGGTTTTTAATATAGTCGCATCTCTCACATGTTGAGCTTGTGTGGACTAGCAGTAGTGGGTTGTTGGTGGACAAGGCAGTTGCTACACTATGCAGCAGTGTATGACGGTGTGCTACACACATACAAAGACAAACGTGGGGCTTAAATACAACAATAAATAACCCTTACAACTCAATCTAGCCAATAAGGATGCTCTCTATGAGTTTGAGTCCAACCACCCTCGATTATATGGGACCAAGACAGCACTCTCCTTCCACAAGGAAGGTGAAGAGCCCTCACCAACAAATATGGCTTGAATTTGATGCTCAGCAGTTACAAAACAGACCCAGAAACATCAACCCTGGAACTGGGATATGCTACAGCTGAACCTGTACAGTATACAGTAAAATGTAGGAAAAAAACTGTTCAAACAATTCAGACAGATAGTAGAATGCAAATACAAATTAAACGTGTAATATATGAGCAAAAACAGGCACTTATATTTAGTTGGAAGCAATGGATGCCTCAAATCTTTCAGTATCTCAGTGAAGAGCTTGTTTTAGTGCTCAAGTGATATCAAACAGTCTAGATGTAGCCTATGCCTAGGTGCATAAAAATCACAGTCACAACAGCAAAACACAGTTAAAAAAAACAGGAATTCACCTGCGATTCCCAGCTTAGAAGGCTGCAGGCCACACTCTCCCATCACAAGAGTCTAAACCACACAAGTTCTTAGTGTAAAACAATTTATTTTAGAGTGCCAGTGCTTAAGACACTTCAGAAAACAGACAATACACCTTCAACCAGCAATTTCCAGCTTGGAAGGGTGTAGGCTGTCCTCTCCTGCCACAAGGGCTTAGACCACAAATCCTCATAATGTAAAGTAACTGATTTGGAACTCAAGTGCTTAAGCCAGAATAAAGACACATAGCACAATAGGCACAATAAGCCTTCACTAGCAGTTCACAGCTTAGAAGGATGTAGGCCACAAAATCCTGCCACAAGAGTCTAAACCACAACCCTCCCAATTTAAAATAACTGGTTTGGAGCCCAAGTGCTTAAACCAGAACTAAGACACTTTCAGAACAACAGATACAATCAACCTTCAACCAGCAATTACCAGATGGGAAGGCAGTACGCGATCCTCTCTCACCGCAAGAGTTTAGACCACAAATCTTCCTAATGTAAAACAACTGGTTTGGAACCCAAGTGCTTAAACCGGAAGAAAGACACTTAGAACAACAGGCACAATAAGCCTTCACCCAGCAATTTCCAGCTCAGAAGGGCAGAGACTACTCTCTCCTCCCACAGGAATGCAGACCACAAACCTTCTTAATATAAAATAACTGACCTGAAGTCCAAGTCCTTAAACCAAAACTGACAGAGTAACAATTACAATTTAATCAGGCTACTGACAGGCAGTAATAAATGCAACAGAATAAATGCAATCAAACACTTTAAGTACAGGCAGCAAAAGCAAAATACGGTAACAAAGTAGGAAGAGACAAACGCAGTAAAAGCAGCTGGATAAAGCAATTTTTTTCAGTTAAGTAGAAAAGGAGGAAGGAGAAGATAATTCAAGGTTAAGAAAAATAGGGGGTGGGCCTTCCCAAATGATCTCACTGTACTCAGTAGAATGAACTGATGTGATGGGACTGGGAGGAGTATCCAATATCAGATTTATAGTAGAGACAGGCAACTCAAAAGCCACCAAGTTTTAAGAATACAACAGTTTGGTGGGTGGGTGGGAAAAATCAAATGGAGACAGAAGCAGAAGAGAAAAGGATTTCTGCAGTAAAGTTCACTAACCCTGAGATATGTTCACAAAACACACTTTGCAGAATACTGTTAAAACAACAACCTAAGAGCAGTACAGTAACAAGCAGATGGAATTTCTTTAACAAGTGCAGGCCAATAAATAACTGCAGCACAGAAATATTAAATATCACTGAAACAGACAAAATGAAAAAATATATACTTAATATCAGCTATGTATTTCCAGATGGTCTTAGAAGCACTCCAATTCTTGAAGCCAGCCACAAGTGCAGCAAATATTGTTTTAATCAGAAGTGCAGAAAACAGGTGAAAACAAGCACTTACCTTTTGTAGTCTCTCAGCAGGTATTTGAAAAACAGTAGAGCAAGGGCTGAAGGTCTAATTCACTGCAGCTTTGAGCAAATAAGCATAAACTGGTTCAAACACTTGCTATTTGAAGCAGACAAACAGTAACCAGCCAAAGTTCAAATTATCCAATCAAATGCTCTAAACAGAGTCCTGCAACAGTAAATCTAGCTAGATCAGACCAAAATGTACCTTCCCTCCCACGAGGAAACAGCTGGGTCCCTCCAGACAAAAGATTAATTGTTTCACAAGCTCCAAAGGTCACAAAAGGTACTAGATTCAGCAACCCTGAACCTAGTGTTTGCTAGGGTTTTTCAAGTGCAGCAACAAGTAAAATCAGCAGAACAAGCAGACGAATAGTAATTACAGATGTAAGAGGAATTCAGTTAGCAGATAACCTACAAATGCAGTAAAATACACTTACACAGTTTAAACAAACAGACATGCAAGCAAATATTGTTTTAATCAGAAGTGCAGAAAACAGATGAAAAATCAGCACTTATCATTTGTAGTCTCTCAGCAGATACTTGGAAAACAGTAAAGCAATGGCTGAATGCCTAACTCACTGCAGCTTTGAGCAAACAAGCCAATGATTACCCAATTTGAACGGGCACAACACAAGCAGAAGGTTATATCAGTTAGAAAGGGATGATGAAATGACAGGCGTATGAGAAATAAGGGGACAGTAGGATATTTTGTATGCAGGTCATTAAAAAGAATAACACAGCTATACAAATTATCTATCTTAACTTTGTCCTCTCAACTAATCAAAATAACCCTACATATAGCCCAACCAAATGCCCCTACAACATCCCCTTTTTCTCTCTCTCTCTCACCTGTCCCTAACCCCACTATTAAAAACTCCACCTAAAATTTAAACCTACCATCCTTGCCGCTGACTACTTACCAGCCAACTTCCTAAAAATAGCTGCTGAATCCTTATGTTACTCTATTTCTATTCTTATCAACCACTCAATACAGGAAGCATTGGAACTTCCAACAACTTTGGAAGGTATAATACATTATTCTACTTCATAAAGGTGGAAATTCTTATGAATATTCAAATTATAGTCCCATCGCCATTCTATTTCCCTTATCTAAACTATGCGAGAAATGTATACACTTTCAAGTTATGCATTTCCTAAAGATACACAATCTTCTCTCCCCCACACAACACAGCTTCCGGTAACACCATAGCACAACAACTGCTCTACTCTCCTTTACTAATCTAGTCAACCAGCACAGAAATAACAACCACTTTGTATCTGCTATTTTCTTAGACCTCTCCAAGGCATTTAACATGGTATCAAATTCCATACTGCTAGACACCTTAGCTTCCCTATCATTTGCCCTTTCCACTATAGCCTGATTCAGACAGGGAGCAATCTGTCCAATGGCAAGATACATTATCCCCCCTACTTCCAACTACCATAGGTGTACCACAAGGCTCAATATTAGGTCCACTCCTTTTCTCTATATTTACTAACAATCTCTATACCACCACACAGCAGGCCTCACTGATATAGTACGCAGACGATTCAACTCTTATCTGTGCTGCTCCATCACTAGCCACCCTTCAACAACTCATCCAGGAACCCTTCAGCTCTGTGGAAAGTTGGATCACTTAGATCCAACAAATCCTACACCCTAAAAAAACTAAACTGCTACTCTTCACCCCCAACAAAAACATGTCCACCCCTCTACCCTTCACTATCGCCTCCAATAATGGTACTATCATCCCTCCCTCTAACCACACCAAACTTCTAGGCATAGAAATTGACAAAAACGTAGACAAAAACCTACACTTTGATGTCCATATTTCTCAAACTATAAAAAAGTCCATAAAAAAAGTGAACACTTTACAGACACAGGAAATTCCTCACAAATCAAGCACGGATTACCCTAGCCTAAACTCACCTATTGTCCACTCTTATGTATACCGCTCCCATTCTTACCCAGGTCAGAAAAAGTACAGTTGTGTACACTTACCATAAATGTAGATGTTAGAGTGTATTCACTGTTGCAGTCATTACATTTGGGTAATCCTGCTGACAGGTTGCCCTCAATCGGCCTGAATTCCAAAGTCTTGGGTCCTGTGTCGGCTGCTGTTGCCCCTTCCCTGACGTCAGGTCGTCAGGGGTATAAAAGAAGCAGCCAACGTCATTTTCTTCAGTTTTTCTTGCATCAGATGTCAGGTGCCCCCTAAAAGGGTAGCCAAAATTTATATATATATATATATATATATATATATATATATATATATATATAAATATAAAAATACATACACCAATATAAGCTTTACCTTCATCTACAAGCAAATACACCACATAGGCTGTATAAATCAGAGAAGGAAAGAAAAGTTCCAGCAGAAAAAAGGGGGATGGGGGCTGGGTAACCTGGACTGCAACATTGAATACACTTGAACATCTACATTTATGGTAAGTGTACACAACTGTACTATGTTCTTCGTGTTTCACTGTTGCAGTCATTACATTTGGGTAGAGTCCCAAAGCTATGGCTGGGAGGTTGGAGCTAAACAGCATTATGAGCGGCTATGAGGCCCTGCAGAACTGCAGTGGCAAAGCCTGCCCTGGATTTAGAGTAGAGTGGCAGATGATCGTGCTTTGGAAAGGTGTGCACTGAACGCCAAGTAGCAGCCTCTAATATGTCTTTGGTTGGTACTTCCCTGAGAAAGGCTGCTGAAGTGGCTGCAGCTCCGGTTGAATGTGGCCTAATGCCCTTAGGCACTGGCTTGCCATGGTGTAAATAGCAGAAATAAATGCAGTGCCCTATTCACTCTGAAATAGTCTGCTTTGAGATGGACTTTCCTTGTGATCCTGCAGCATATGCCATTAGTAATTGCCCTGCCTTCCTGAAAACTTTGGTTCTGTCCAAGCAGAATCTAAGTTGTCTGTGTGTACATCCAAAGAATGCAGAATTCTCTCCCCCTTGTTCTGTGGATTTGCATAAAAAGTTGGCAGATGAATAGTTTGATTAAGAGCCACACTGGACACCACCTTAGGCATAAATGTTGGGTTTGTCCTCAGAGAGACCCTGTCTGGATAAAACATAATAAAAGGTTCCACAGCCATGAGTGCCTGTAGCTCTGAAACCAGTCTTGCAGAAGTTATTGCTAGGAGCAGAGCAGTTTTCCAAGATAAAAACTTTATGTCAGCAGTAGCAGCTGACTCAAAAGGAGGCAGGGTGAGTTTTTCCAAGACATCGTTGAGGTCCCATGCAGGCATTGGTGATCTCCTAGGATCATAGGGTCATAGGTTCGTACTAAGCTAACTGCCCTTGCGAGCCATTTTAAGCCTAGCCAATTATCCCCTGTGAGAATCAAACTCTGCACCTTGGGTTTATAAGCTGAACACCTTAACCATTAGGCCACCCTTCCAACCCTTAAGTTTTTGGCTCCTCTGAGGTACTGCTTTAATAAAGGATGAGAAAAGATTGGTAAGCTGTGTATTGTACTAAGCCAAAATGGCAGAGGCATGAATTTTAACTGATGAGAAAGATAGGCCTTTGTCCAGCATCTCTGTTAAGTATTGCAAAATCTGAGGAATATTTGGAACAGCTGTATCAGATTCTTGTGCCTGGTTCCAAGCACAGAATTTCTTCCATTTTCCAGCATAAGATTTTCTAGTATTAGGCCTTCTGGCTTCCAAAATGACATTCATCACAGCTTTACTAAGAGGTGTGTTTTGTATGACTACATAATCCGCCATGCTGCCAGGTTTAAAGTACTGAGTTGGTTGTGCAGGATCTGACTGTTTTGCTGGGACAGTAGATGAGGTATTTGAGGTAAGGTCCAAGCTGGGAAACGAGACAAGTTCCTTAGGATTGCATACCAATACTGGTGGGGCCAGTCTGGGGAAATCAGTATCATCTTTGGCTTCTCCTGTCTGACCTTTAAGAGTACCTTGGGGAGGAGAGGCAGTGGAGGAAAGGCATATACTAATAGGTTTTTCCAGCTGAAAGATAAGGCATCCACTTTCAATGCTTGTCTGTGATAAGTCCTTGCGCAGAATTTTTTTAGTTGGTAGTTGTGAGGGGAGGCAAATAGATCTATGTCCAGGCATCCCCATTTCCTTGTTATCATGCTGAAGACTTGTGGATCGATCCAGTTGCCACTTATGGGGATCCATGAGGTTTCTGCTTAGTTCGTCTGCCAGAGTGTTTTCCTTTCCTGGCAGGAATTGTGCCTGCAGATGTACTTGGTAAGTCAATGCTGTGTCCCACAAAGTCATGGTTAGTCTGCAAAGGGGGTAAGAATGTGTGCCCCTCTGCTTGTTTATATACCGCATGACCGTGGTGGTGTTTGTCTTTATCAGTAGTTGTCCCGGATGAAGTAGGTCCTTGTAAGCTGTCAGGGCATTTTGAACTGCTAGCATCTCCTTTTGATTGACATGTAGATGCATTTGGTTTGAGGACTATGTGCCCTGAATGCATCTTCCTGCCATGTGGGCCCCCCAGGCATAATCTGAAGCATCCGTTGTTAGTGTCTGCCTGGCTGGGGGTAATGTGAATGGCTGTCCCTTGTTCTGGTGACAAGCCTTCGCCCACCATCGATACTCCTGCTGCAGGCAGGGAATGAGAGTAATCATTGTTTCCAGGCTGTGGCAATGTTGAGTCCAAACACTTTTTAGGTACCATTGAAGTTTCCTCATATGCAATCTTGCATATGGAATTAGTAGGATGCAGGATGCCATGAAGCCCAAAGCCTGCAGAATTTTTCTTGCAGATAACTGGGTCTTTGTTGCCAACATTTTGAAATAGGTAGTCAGTTGCCTTTGTTTGTCTGGCGTGAGATAAGCCATCTGGGCAGTTGTATTTAAGCTTGCACCCAGGAATATTATCTCTTGAGAGGGTACTAGTTTTGATTTATTTTCATTGACTGTGTACCCTAGGCATGTTAGAAGTCTTTGCACAAAAGCCAGATGCTGTAGAAGAATGTCCTTGTTCTCTGCTTGAATTAGACAGTCGTCCAAGTAAGGATATATCTGTATTCCTCTTTTTCTGCAGAATGCAATTACTGGTGGCAGGCACTTTGTAAAGACCCTAGGTGCAGTAGATAAGCCAAAGGGCAGTGCAGAGAATTTGTAATGCATTGAGCCAGCCTTGAATCTGAGGTATCGTCTGCATGATTGTCTGAATGGGACATGCAGGTATGTCTCTTTTAGGTCTAAAGTCACAAGCCAAGCATTCCTGCCCAGCATGGGCAGAAGCTGCTGCAAAGTCAACATTCTGAATTTTGGTATATCCAGGAATGTGTTCAGAATAGATAGGTCTAGTATTGATCTCCAGGCCTTGTCCTTTCTGGGTACCAAGAACAGGCTTGAGTAAAATCCTTGTCCCTGCTCTTGCTCTGGTACTTGTTGAATGGCCCCCATGTCCATGAGGGATGAGACTTGTTTTTGCGCCTCTTCCCATGGATTTTTTGGGAGATCTGGCCAGCCATTTGCCTTTGGCAGGGTATGGAAATGGAACTTGTAGCCTTGCGACACTATATTTAGAACCCATTTGTCCTGGGTTATAATGTGCCAATTTTGTGAAAAAAAGTGATAATTTTCCCCCTAAGGGTGCTGCCAGGACATAAGTGCTTGGTGCCGGCAGGGGGAAGTCATTGGGACTGTTTCCTGTATGGCTGTGATTTGTCTTCTCCAACTTTGGAGGTAGACGCACCCCATTGCTTTGACCTGTATGAACCCTGCACCTGGTATCTGCCTCTAGGGCGTCGGGATCTGCCCCTTTGAGGTCTGACACAGGAAAGGACCAATTCTTTGTAGGCCAGTGTCTACTAAACATAGGTGGCTGTACTTGTAAAAAATCTTTGACAGTTTGCATAGATTTAGCTTTGTCCTCCATTTTCTTTAACACCTCTTCTGCCTTAACACCAAACAAAGCATCATGTTGTAAAGGTGCATCTAATAATTTAACTTTAACATGATTAGGCAGATTTTGTTCCTTTAACCAAGCATGCCTTCTAATTACAGAACCTGCAACTGCGGCCCTGCAGGAGGCCTCCAAAGAATCAAGACCACATTGCAATGTATGCTTTCCAACTTGTTCAGCCGCATGCAATGAATCCTGCATTTCCTTGTTTTCTGCACATTGAGTTTAACAACATCTTCTGTTTAAGCAATGCCATGACATGTTGCTGATATTTGAGCATATGAAACTGACAGTTTAAGGCCCTTATAGCCAAGGTAGCAGATGTGTAAATCTTTTTTCCCCATCTATCCAGTGCCCTAGAATCCCTGTCAGAGGGGGTAGGGTTTTTTGCAGCGGAAGCCTTAACTCCTTTGGGACCCTGTGAAATAGTTTCTGGGTCTGCAGCAGGGTTTTTAGAAAGGAATTTATGAGAGTCAGGAACCCTGTAATATCTGTCCGGCTTAACAGGAGCTGGAGGTAAGGAGTCAGTGGTCAGACTAGACTCCGAAAACACATCATCTACAATGTCCAACACAGGTGGAATGGCTAGAGGCCTGTTTTGAGGTAGTAAAAGGAAATCCCTGAGCCTATTTTTAGATTCTGAAAAATCTTGGCTCTCCCAGTGGAAATGCTCCCTCATGGTATGCAAGGTTTCCTCAAAAGAATAGTCCTCTGGAGGAGAAGCTGAAGGTATAGATTCTTCAGCATCAGAATCGTCCTAGGGGGGAAGAGAATATTCCTGATCAGAACAGGAATCAGAAGAAATAGAAACCTGATCTGAAGATTCATAGTCAGTCTCTTGCCTAGGCCTCTTATCAGGAGGGGGATGGGAACCCCTGATCAAGGTAATCAAGTCTTCGGCCATTTTAAGCATTTCTTTTTTGGGCACAGAGGCCTGTCCACGTGGCTCTTGAGCTTGTTTCTTTGCTTTAGAAGGTGCTTTAGTCTTTGCCTTTGAAGCTGAAGTTGGTTTAATGTAAAGATGTTTAGGTCTGAATACACCCTCAGAAGCTGGTGCCTGCTCAGCAGCTCTGGACCCATCTGAGGGAATAGTGTCCGAGGCTCCACTACCTTGAGTTTCCAGTGGCATAGCCAACTCCACGTGGGAGTCGGTAGCAGCCTGCGACTCTAAAGTAGTGGGCGTCAGGGGCTGCAAAAGCACCTCACTGAGAACCGGCCAACCGGCGACTGACCTAGGAGAAGCTTCGTCGGTTTTGGACCTCGGTTGTTTATCTTTCTCCTTTTCTTTGCGTTTTTTATGAACTCCGGTAATAGGATGGCTATCCGACAACATTTCTGGATAATTAAACAGAGACGCCGAATGAGGGACTAAATGATCTTGTATTTAATTATTCCAGGTTTGACTTTAGTTCAACTGATTTATCTCTATTAAATAGAGGTCTTACTTTCATTCCATCGCAGAATAGTTGTCTAAGTGAGCTGCTAACTGACTTACGAGTGTTTGGACGTACTGCTGCCTTAAAACTTTTGTATAAAAATAAACAAACTATTCAATTAACAGATCTGAAATTTTGTCCTAAACGGAAAAGTAATTTTATACCTATATTGCCTAATGTAGTTGATTGTTTTGTGAAGCTATGTGAAAAAGATTTTTATGTTTATTTTTCAAAACGTAAGTGTTGCTACTTTAATATAAGCAATGGAGAATGGTGCTCTTTACAAGCTTTGTGCAGTAATACATAATTAACTATAAAGCCAGCTGACAAGGGAGGGGGGATAGTACTGCTTAATACCCTGGATTACTATGATACTATGACTGAAATGCTACATGATATTGATACTTATCTTATGATAGATCAAGATACATTAGATAAATTAATAAATAAGATATATGATGATTTATACGACCTTTTGATGTGCAAATTAATTCTGATCTATATAACTATTTTCTAATAGAATACCCTCTAGTACCTTATATAAAAGGTTTACCTAAGGTACATAAAGTCTCACCTTTACCAATGCGCCCTATTGTGGCAGGTGAGAGATGGATAACAGAGACTATATCAATATATATAGAGAAAACAGTCCATTAGTGAAGAACATACCTACTATACTAAAGGATACTTACCAATTAATTAATACACTTGATTCTTTATGTACGGAAGGTTTATCTAACACATGCCTACTTGTTACCCTAGATGTAAAAAAATTTGTTTACCTCAATTCCTAATGACTATGGAACAGAGGCTATTAGAGAGTTACTAAATCATGTTCCTGATTTTACCACTGATGAAGAAATATTAATTTGTACTCTATTAGATATTACTTTAAATAACAATGTATTCATGTTTAATAACCAACTATATTTACAGAAATGGGGTGTCGCAATGGGCACCCCATTTGCCAATACATATGCAAACTTGGTAGTCTATTACTGGGAAAAGAAACATCTTTTTAACACTGTTTTCTACACAAAAATTTCAATGTATAGGAGATTTGTAGATGATATACTATTCTTTTGGAATGGTAACGTAGATGAATTGAATGATTTTGTTTGCTATTTAGAATCTACCACTGACTTCCTTAGATTTACAATGGAATCTTCCATTTCTCAAATTAATTTTCTTGATATTACGATCATTAAAGATCTACATGGAAATTTAACTACCAATTTGTATAGGAAGAAATACTGGAAGAATACATTACTTCATTTTAACAGCATGCATCCATGGTTTATATTTCCTAATATAGTTAAGAGCCAGTTTATTAGACTTACCAAGTTATGCAGAGAAACTATACAGTTAACTGCACAAGCTGATTTACTGGAACACCTCTTTATTGAAAGAGGCTATAATAACTCTATGGTTAAGAACTTGAGAGAATCTATTATTCCTAATGAAAACACTTGTAGAGTTGAATCGACCTATACTAGATTTAAAGATTTGAGACATGTTAGTCGTAGTAAAGGTGATCAAAAAGTGACTTTTATAACAAGATTCACTAATGACAATAAAGAAGTAATGAGAATTGTACGTAAAAATTGGCATGTGCTTACACTAGATCCTGACATTGGTAAATTAGTAGGTGAAATACCAAGTTTCACATATAGGAATAGTAAAAACTTGAAGAGACTGATATGTTCTGATCACAGCCATAAAAATACTAGGCAACCATGTAACAAATTGAAGGCCTACGGTACTTTTGCCTGTGGTAAATGTAGTTCCTGTGATTCGATTAGTGATATTCAAGAGTTTATACATCCTATCCTGAACTTTAACTTTATACCTAGGTTTTCTGCAACTTGCGATAATGTTAATCTTATATACTTGGCGACCTGTAAACAATGTCAGGCCTTTTATGTTGGCCTGACAACAAGAAGACTAAAAGACAGAATATATAATCACTTATATGACATTAGGAAACAGAATCCATTAAATGCCTTAGCTAAACACATTATGATGAATGAGGGGCGTGTGTTTACATTTAGAGTATTGCAGTTAGTAGTCCCGAATAAGAGAGGAGGGAATAAGATGAATTATTTGGAGACTATTGAACTTCAATGGATTTTCAAGTTATGTGCACATCAAACACCAGGTCTTAATTTATTACGATAAAACCTATTCTTGAAGCTCGTAGCTTAAAATAGTTCATGCTATTATATAGCTTATGTTTTAATATGAAGATACATACATACACTTTTATAAATTCTTAGATTTAATTTTAAATATCCAGTTATTTAATCATTGTATACAGATGCATTATATTTATATATTTTTTGTATGTCTATATATGTTTTAAACATATATCTTTACATCAATTTATATCCACATTTTTATATATATGTTTTATATGTTTTATATATATTTACTTTTATATATTTACAGAAAAGTTCTCTTTGATATTCTTTATTACGCATTGCCATGCTATTGCTACATATATAAAATTAATGGGCTTCTAAAAACAATGTTTGGAATATAAACACTATGAAAATATTAATGGACTGCTAATTAATTAGTTAATTGATTGATTGAATATGATTAATCACTTTACTGCTGTATAAAAATGAGATTTTATCAGCTGTGTTTTAAGATCTGATGAAGCGTACATTGATGGTACGTGAAAGCGCTTATTTTTGTCATTAAAAGTCTATTTTATTTTTATGTGGTGGTCCACCTTCGTTTTGTTCTACAATTAAACTGGAGTCCAAAATAGTTTAAAGCAAAATCATACTGACGCTTAATAGTGCTTTGGTTAAATCTAGCACAAAACCGACAACCAGAAACGTTGTGATCAGGGCCTAGGAAAGGAATACAGTAAGAATGAAAATCCTTATGAGGTATTTGCTTTCCACAAGAAATACAATTATTAACTTTTTCTGACATTGGTCTGGAGCAAGAAAAAAGTTTCCCTAATGGGGTACTTAGCTTTATTGAAGATTTCAGGTCCGAAACTCGAACATGAAAATCTCAGGAGTCGGCCGACCGGCACCTGCGAACTGCTTCTGCTTCGGGCATCGCGCGGCAAGAAAGACTGAAGAAAATGGCGCCGGCTGTTTATTTTATACCCCTGATGACCTGATGTCAGGGAAGGGGCTGACGCAGGACCCAAGACTTTGGAATTCAGGCTGACTGAGGGCAACCTGCCAGCAGGATTACCCAGATGTAATGACTGCAACAGTGAAACACAAAGGACATCTTGACCTTGCCAGATATGAATCATGTTATAATAAAATCGCCAAGTTTACTAACAACTCCACCTTCAGAACCCATCACTGCCAGGCTTTAAGGGAACTACGATGGCTAGAACTTCCCCCAGCTTCTTTGCTATCACCAGCTTATCATTGCCTTCAATATTGTAAGACAACCTGACAAAATCCCAGCACTTAGCCAGCTGCTCACTCACTATAAAACAAATTGGCCTCTCCGCTCTACAGACAAATCACTCTTCAGTATCTCAAAGGCTAGCAAAACTGCAGGTAAAGTACTATTCTCTCACACCATAGCTAGAGTCTGGAATAACCTCCCTTCTGTTCTAATTTCTGCTTCTACTACTACTCAGTTCAAAAACTCAGTCAAATCACACTTAATAAATAACTGGTTATGCCCCATGCATTACAAAATTGCTCTGTCTTACCACTACATATACCTCACTTCCTATAACATCTAATGCAGTATCTGCTACAGTTTTAGGAAAGATTTTACTGCTGGAAGAAATTGTATTACTGTATTGTAAGCTCTTGTTGTTTAATACTAGCCAAACTATTTTAACAAATTATCTCTGTATATATATTTTCTTGTTTTTCGCTTATTAACATATTGTGATTTTTTTACTTTATTTTTTCTTATTGTATAATTTTTATCTCAATGTGGAGCTTTTCCCCCCGGGCCTCTGCTAAAAATGGATGTGTCCAGTCAGACTATCCTGGTAAACAAATGTAAAATAAAATAAAATAAATAAATATTTTGGATGCAGGTCACTAAAAAGAATAACACAGCTATACAAATTATAATACCCATAAGGTAAAAGAAAATATCCTAAGAACTAAGCCAATGTGGGAATGAAGAAAGTGACAATTATAGGTACAGAAAATAAACAAAAGGAGGCTGGAATTTACTGCAAAAAATTAGGAAAGGAACTAAGGTAATGGGAAAAAAAATAACAAGACAGGGAAAAGTGATAGTGTGGTGAGAAGCCTAGTATAAGTTTATACTGTAGGTTAGAGAATGCCAACCGGCCCAACCAGGGACTGAAATACGCAAAGAGAAAGAATAGGAGAGTGCTAAGAGAAAGACCAGCTATGATTCAAGTTTTTAACAGAGTCTAAAACTGAAGCTACAGATAAAAAGGGATAATTAGGTATATAACAGGTTAAATGACAACTGTAAGAATCAGTCAGTGGATGTTGGAAAAGAATAGAAAGACAATTTACAAACAAACAATGGGAAGACATCTGTATGCCTGCAAAGTATGAAACAGAGTCTAGAAGGTTCACAATTTTTTTTTCTTTATAAGTATTTCCACTAGGAATGTTTCCTCAGGTAGACTAGAAAATACTACTATTGTGATGGGGAAGAAAGATAATTGGGACATTTTTTTTTCTTTTGAGAATTTAACTTATTAGATTTTTAAAAATTCCCTGAAGCACTTTGTCAGAAATTTTCTGGGAGCAAACTATTGCAAATTAGAAAATGATTTTTCAGCTGGGGCACAATTTGAACTACCTAAATACAGTAAGGTCTTACTAAGATTAACGCTAGTGGCCACTGTAATTAAAACTTTACCATAATTATTTTACATTCACACAATATTTTTCAGAATGGGTGGGTAAATGTTAACTATCCAGAACCTACACCATGCCCCTTCCAGTTTAGTTACACTGCTTCTAACCACATAATGGCAGACCAAGAACACAAACTACAATGTGTCTTTAAAAATAACCTAACCTTTGAATATTTAAATAGTACCAATAGTAGCAGTTAGAGTCGCCTCACAGCAAGAGGTTCTTCTGTTCGATTCTCGGCTGGAGCGCTTTCTGTGTGGAGTCTGCATGTCCTCCCTGCGGTACAGTGGCGTCTAAAGACATGCAGTAGGTGCGTGCATGAATGAGTGTTCCTTTCTTTGAAGGCTGGGCGTCGGGCTGGCAATTCGGCACCTTAAAAATCCACTGCCAATCATTAGCAGACCTGAGTTCCACTGTGGCGACCCCTAACTGGGAAAAGCCGAAAGAAGTTATAGATAAAGTTTGAAGAGTGGATACCTTTTTACTAGTGAACTGCATAAACCCTTCAGCTAATAAGTAAAGCATTAGCCAAAACTACTGAAATAATTTAAAATATTTATTTTCCAAATACAAAAGGCAGACAACATTTTGAAAAAAAAAAAATTGCCTAAGATCTAATTTAGACACTACTGTACTCTTAGCTTGTAAGTCCAAAACAGAATTTTCAGAGTCCTTACATGAATACAGCCCGAGGTCCGTCTCCAAGGGTGTGCTTCAGTGGGCAGATTGCAGTAACTTCATTAAATGAATGACTTGACTGGTCTGCCTCAACTCAAATCCCGTGCAGGACGTCTTTTTCAAGTACTTTTTACATTTCGAAAGCTGCTTTCTTATTTCCACAATTACACTTCTAAAGGGGAGGGGGTTAAGATTCAGCAAAGTCAGACCCCAAATAAGAAAAAAACTGACCTAGCTCACTTCCCCAAGCAACACTGAACTTTGTAACAATACATACATAAGAATCTTTGTAAATAAAACAGTATGTAGAATCAGCTACAGAGTATGATGCATTCTGTCCTTCCTTGCAATCCCTACAAATTCTGTTAGCTGATCCTGGTTACTATGAGTGTGGGATATGTCTGTGAAATGACGTCTTGGAATGCATTAAAAAAATGACAGCCTGACAATTTTGACTCTAGAAATCTCATTTTGTCTACACCTTTGGTTTGGAGGCAAGAATCTCCTACAGGCCAAAAGAAACTTCTTACTATCTTTAATGCCTTGTAAAAGGAAATATGAAGATGGTGAGGGTATTTCATCATGGCCAGTTTCTGAAATACGAGGGAAAAGGAATCAGAGTCAAAATAAAAATCCTTCTCATCTTCAGAGGATAAAAGAATGAGGATTCTTATTCTTTTGCTCTTGGCATCTGATAATTTCTGTAGTATCAACAGAAATTTGCATCTATTTATTTTAAGCATAGACTTACGCCGGTTTTGTGGCTTTTGTATCTGCCTTGCAGCCTATTAAATTATGTTGAAATATTATTTAACTATGTTTTACAATCAAAAATGGTGGAGACGCATATCTGAGTCAGAGTTGATTTGAACTTGGAATATGATTTTTTGACAAAGTGAAGCAGGTACTGATGAAGCAGCTTAATTATTTACCATATGAAGTACCAAAGCTGTTGAAGAGCCTTCAGGTTTTTTTAGGTGGCAGTTTGTGAACTCTATTTGGGGGAGCTATCAAATTAGAAGTACCATTTTCTGAGGTAGAGGAGGAGTTACATTTTCACCCATATCTCTAGTACCTTCTTATACTTCCTTTTTTCCACCTTATCAGATCTTGTTCTTTATTTCTATCTTTCGATTTCTCTAGAGTTCTTATAAGACTAACTTTATCAGTTTAAAAACATACTTAGATGTTAATCAGTTATACATGTTTGCAGAATTTTGCCTGAATGCTTCGCCCTAATAAACAAACCCTCATTGTAACTTTGACAACTGTTTACCTACCACACTACAAGCTTTAACTTTGACAACTGTTTACCTACCACACTACAAGCTTTAACTTTGACAACTGTTTACCTACCACACTACATGCTAGGCCAAAGAAAAAAAAAGAGAAACTTCCTTCAACAGTGAAAAGTAAATAATTCAAATTTGGTACAAATCTGAAGATAACCAATGTTTGACCAGCACAAGCTTCTAAGACAAAAACAGTACGGTGTAAATAAAGGATTGAGCAGTTGAAGATGGCAAGAACAAATGAAGAAAACTCATGAAAATGCTGAATACCTCAAACTGGCTGACACATCATACATAATTATATGAAGGCATGAGGCCAGCATTTCAGCAGCTAAACAAAAGGTAATAGAAGGTGAGTAAACACAAATATTATGATACAGTGTTACAATGACATTTGATAAGTTCTGGAAACTCCTGATGGAACTACTACACATCCACAAGACAAAAGGCACAAGGGTCACCCGATCTAAGGATCTAAACCTAGTCAGTGACTCAAACAAAACATGCTGGAGAGACAGATGTGTCAGAGATTAGCCCTTCACTATTCACATTAAACAGAGCCCTTCCCTAGCCCTCTTAAAATGCAATTTGGATCAATGGATGGGGAAATCACAAACTCAAACCTGGGGTGGCACTTATGTCCCTTATGGGCAGGTGTAATCTGCAAAATACTCAAGGGATATGCACAAACCTATGCCATCATCTTGCCCCTAGGGGCCACATATTGGCTAAAATCGGGTTATACTGGGTAGGCTTAAGGGCTCTTAAGACATTAGCTTGGTAAACTCATGTGAACCTATGAACCCATTAAAAGTGCAGAATGTTAAGGCTACTCCCATCTGCTGGCAAAAAAAGGTAAAATAATGTGGTGTAAAGCCAGTTCCAAAACTCGCATGGCTAAGCAACAAAAGAAATATGACCTTGTGAGACCCTGCTTTTTTTATATACCACATCTCCATTAAGTTGTCAGAGTTTAGTAGTAACAGTCTTAGAGAAAGACAGACTACCTTTAGTGTGAGAAGTACTGCAACCATTCCTTTCAGGATATGTGCTCTCTGCAAAGAGGCCAGCATTTTAAGAATGACAGATTGTGTACATGAGCAGCCTAGCCAGACTCCAAAGCATATGTTGTCAAGAAATGTATTAGTAGAGATGGCAGGAAAGAGATGTCAAAAATCAACTATACCATGTGTTAACACTAATACAGTAAAATTATCAATGGTACGATCACAGGGAGAATTTGATAAAATGCAGCAAATGTTAGTTGATTCCGCAAACTGGGAAAGTGATACTGAAATCTAGTGCTTAGCAATGTGATATATGTTACTGAGGGTCTGGGTCTATGATGCTGCCCAATGAAACAAGGAGACCATCGCAAAGCAACTCACATTCTCAAATTTTCTAAGGACTAAACACAGCAGAGTTTTAGTGCATTTTTTCTTTTCAGTTTATAAAGTGTAGATGTGTCTTTTTGTAATTATCAGTGACTGCTGGATAATACACATCTTTGTGAATTTCATCATTTGAGCAATACTACTCTAGACCTGATGAAGAACTGGAAAGTATTTTAGACTAATACTACCCAAATTGGCAGCTCCTGCCCAATATTCTTCTGCATAAGCATATACTGTCTTACTTCATAAAAAGGAATTAGCTGCTTTAACCCACTGTGCATAAAAACAATAGCCTGCAAAAAGTTATTATATTTATATCCACTGTTATCCTAAAAGATAACTCTTTTACAGAAAAAAAGCTTTACCCCCCCTCCAATCATTCTTTTTATTTTGTTTCTTTCTTTGTGATTTTGTTAACATACAATTTAAATTGGCTTTCAAACAACTGTCTAAAGTTGCAAGGATTTTTTTGTTTGTTACAACATTAAAAATACAATCAAGCAATTCCGAACCTATAATTTCTGGCAAATGCTTCTTTTACAGTCTTACAGATTATAAAAGCAGTTACTGCTGCCAATACAAAATCATCCAAAAGAGGTTTAGACAACTCCTTCAAGAACACAGTTAAAACAGTTATAAAGTAGCATAGTATATACCTTTCTACATGTAAATTATGTGAAATATCTGAAAATAGAAGCAATGTACACTTACTATAATGACGGAAACTTTTCATTCAAGTCCATCCAATACGACAGTTGGGTACTGAGCCTCTCCTCATATTCGATCCAGCCATAAACTAGTGCTTAGTGCCTCTAACACCCTCAAACTTTCCCATAATCCCAGACTGAGTTTTCTGTTTAGTAATCACCTGTACCAGAAGAACAGCAATGGAATACAGAGAAAAAAAATGAAATGAGACAACTTAGCCGGGGGACTGGGGGTAGGGAGATGTATTGGATGGAAAAGGATTTAGCTGTATGGCAAGTACATAACTTCTGTACACTACTGCTTTCTGTCACTCAACAGCTGTGACAGAATCCAGAGCAATTTGAGATCATGGGTAGAATCATGGAAAGATACCTCTGAGAACCAAAACTTCACATTCAGCTCTGGTTCTCCAAATGATGATCAGTTTGCAATGTTTGGAAAAAGTGTATAGCATAGACCATGTAGCTGCTGACTAGATATCAATGGAGAATTCCTGAAAAGGTCATGGCAGTTACCAAAGATCTTGCTGAATGGGCCTTAGGTTTACAGCTTAGGGTCTTATTATTACAGTAAACAATGGAGATACAGTCTGATAGCCATCAGGACAATGTTTGCTAAGAAACTTTGGAGCTCAGTCTGCTAGAAGCAAAGGAAAATCAATGGAGTATCCAATCTCAACATTTTGTCCTTGTGCAAGTAGAATCTGTGTTGCTTGTGGACATTTAACGTGTGTAGTAGATTCTTTCCTTTGTTGGAATAATTGGAAGGTTAATAAACTGGTTACTGATATTTTTGGAAGCTACCTTGGAAATAATGGCTGGATTAGTTTGTAAGATAACTTTTATCCTTATGGAAGACCAAACCTGGTGTAGTAAATGATCAGGCATGTAGTTCTGAAATTAGTCAGTCTAGATGATGCAACAGCCACAAGAAAAAAAAAGTTTTCCAAAGAAACTGGTTCAAATTAAGGCTTTGTTAAAACTTAGATCCTAGGGGTGAGTAAGATCTTTATTGGGAGAGTGAAGAACGAACACTTTGTAAAGTTTGACAAAGTACTGTTTTGGTATTTAGATGATAATTAGAAATGCCAGCTAACTGCACAAAATGTAGGGAATAACTACAAAACTTCTGCAATCAACACAGAAGAGGGGATCAAGTTCCTGACTGGTAGCCCAGATAAAAAATGTTTCAATTTACATTTAGACACATTTTAAATAGACATTCTGAGAACCAGACAAACTGCAATTACATTTAAAAAAAAAAAAAACAGTCATGACTGACCTTTAGGGAAATGGGAGAAACTAAGTGGTTAGCTTGAGGATGTGAAGTTCCAGGTGAGGCTGATGAGAGGAGTGAGAAGAAGGATCTGGTTGTGGATCTTAAAGCTAAAGGGGCTTCTTCAGATGAAAAATGAGAAGAAGAAATCAAATTTGTCTGCCAGTTTGGTGCAATGAGAATTATCTGTGATTTGCAAGTTAATGCCTTCTGTAAAAACAAAAGGCATGTACCTCAAATCCGACTTTGTAAGCTTTTAGACTTGTAGATCCACAGCACAGGCTCTTCCCTTTACCCATAACCCCACCGTGTCCCCAAGCTTACCTCATATTGGAGTTTGTTCCTCAATCCTATGACATAATCATGGTTGAAAATACTGAACAAAACACAACAATGTAGTCCAAAAAGATGCATCTGAAATACAACAATGTTCTAGAGTTGAAAAAGTACAATACCCAGACAAGGGCAGGTCATATTGTCATAACAGAAGCAAACTGCTAATGATCTTCAATGGAAGGGAGACACAGAGGGAGGGGAGCTGAGGAAGGATGGAAACAGACAACACAGATCTATCATTATCTTAAGTACATAAATTTTGTGGTTTTCCTTTACATCATTGATCCTAATATGGCTGAAACGGCTTCTGAGAATACAGAAGTACGAATGTCTCCATCGAATTCCACATAACCAAATGGCAAAACCTCGCCCCTTTCTGACCCATGGTAGCACTGGTGTGGAGGTGTGGCACAGCCGGAAATGTCGAAATTTGACATAATTTCGACATTTAAAAATGTTCGTGCTTTTGGTTTACTTAAATGGTTCGATTAAGTGGCCAGTCAATCATGTGTGCTCAACGATATAAAGGTAAACCAAATTTTGTATCCGAAGCTGTCTTTTCCATCCGTTCCTTAACATATGGGGAAAAGTCCCCAGCTACACAGGGTAGTCTCATGGAAGGATATTCTGAAGGATGGTTAAGCTAAAGGTTTCTCCTCTGAGAAATGTGGTAAGAAAAATGGTAGGTTGATGCACTGGTTAAAAGATGCCTTAGTAGCTACTTTGGCTATGAAGGATGGATTCTATTGTAAAGACACACTGTCTCAAAGATAATGCATGGATGCTTAGATGACAGATCTTGCAGTTTAGACACTCTCTTCACTGAAGTTACAGCTACTAGAAAGAGCGTTTTCCAGGTTAAAATCTTCATGTCCACCCTGGCATCAGATTCAAAGGATGCTTCAGTCAAAGCTTGGAACAAAACAGTCATACCCCAAGGTGGGGTAGGATCCCTAAGTGGCAGTGTAAGCAAAAAATGTACCTCTCAAAAAGGCACAGTTTCTGGAATGCTAAGATAGAATGGTTTTCTCCAATGAAAGTCTGAAATAGCTGCTAAATGAACTTTATTTATTATTTTATTTTACATTTGTTAACCGGGAAAGTCCAAATGGGCTCAGGTCCTTTTTCAGCAGAGTCCCAGGGAGAAAAGCTCCACGTAAAACATACATAGTTAACAAAACTTTGAGTACAATATTTACACAGTACATAGTTGTAGACAGTATCAAATATCAACTGCTTTATATACAAGCATAGATTTCAAAGATTTGACATCCTTTTGTATTCAAAGGAGGACAAATAGGAGTTTACAAGTGTAAAAGAGTCTATCAACAGAACATTAACTTGCAATTAGTACTTCTTAGTCATCAGAGTTGAAAGATGTTAGTTTGAAAAAGAAAGTAGTGATACTGAGACTTAGTCAGCATAAAGACAGTACTTATAATCAATGGGAATTGGCAGTTTAATCCAGAGCAGTACATGGACATAGCAATTCTATTGGATAAGCGAGTTTTTAACATTAATTTGAACTGTGTGGAGGTTGTGGTGGATGTTATGCTGGGAGGTAGTTAACAGTAGAATAACAGACCCAATCAACGGAAATAGAAGCTAGGAAATCCAGAACCTGTGGAGGAGCCAAAAAGGGATCCAGATTTCTGTGAGAAGCCCAGATAGAAAATCTTTTCCACTTACTCTTATAAATTATCTTGTAGATGGCCTCAGGGATGAAGTGAGAATGTTGACAATTTAGGATGAAAGGCTGGAATGCCTAGCCATCATGGGAAGTTAAGAACCAAGCAGTTAACCTTAGTGCGCAAATGCCTGGGTGAGACATGCTAAATGGGATAGAAAGAAGACCCACATTTGATCTAGCACCAAAGCATACCAAATGAGACCAGAGGAAGAACCACCACACCTGACAAGGTCAGAAGTGGGTAATGAGGATGACCTTGATTTTCCTCTGCAGAACTTTCTGTAAGACTTTTTGGATTAGGGGGGTAAAGGAAACCCACAGAGGACACCGGAGAGGAATATGGTATCTCTCTGCGACTTCCCCTCTGAAGAATCATGAGAAAGAACCTGCAGCATTTGGAGATAATGGCAGATGCAAAAAGGTCAACATGGTTAACCCCAAATGGAAAAAATTTATTTTGCTACTGTTGGATTGAAAGACCACTCTTGAGGCAGCAGAATTGACCTGCTCAACCTGTCCGAAGAACACTGGACTTCCCTGCTGTCAGAAAGTGTTTGGAAGATCTTGCCCACTGCCAGACTTTCATGGCTTCTCAACACAATGGATAGGACCATCTTCCCTATCGTTTGTCGATGTAGCAGATTACTGACATGTCTGTCTGGACAGAGTTCATCCCTAGAGGAAGGACATCCTATGACGTGAAGTTTGGCCTCAGAGAAAGCCCACATGCCTTGGACTGTCTTTCCCATGTAATGTCCTCCACCCTAGCTGGGAAAAATGCATGGTTACCACGGCTTTGGGAGGGTTAGGGACAAAAGGTCTTTCCTGAGGAACCAAGGGAAATCATATCCACCACATTACTTGAATCATGCAAATGATCACACAAATCCGAAAACTTATAGGTTGATACCTGATGAACCACTGAACCACCAGTGTCCATTGAAGAACTCTCATTTAATATCTTTCCAAGGGAACTAAGGGAAACTACCATCGATTCCAAAAGTAGAAGAGCCAATCTAGCCGGTGGCATTTGTCAGGACAGACACCACAGGACATGGCTTGTGCAGGGTGGACAGTCTGCTTAGATACCATAACACAGACAGCAAGATTAACAATAAGCAGACTGTCCACCCTCCAGAAGTGGCTGGAAAGAACTTTTGAGACTTCTGGAACCAGTGCTTCTTGCTCCCTTTGCTTCTTGCTCCCTTTCTGGCTTCTACAGAAGGTCCTCTGGGATAGAAAACCCTATTCTTAAGGCAGAAAGGGGTCTTTCTGTCTTGTTGACTTTTGCAGAGTTTGTCTTTAACCTTGGTCTGAAAAGAATTGAACCATCATAAGGGGCATTAATGATAGATGCCTTGAAGGGTTCTGCAAAGTCACACAAGTGCTTACAAGCATGTCTTGTCAGAGTAATGACTGTACCTGTGGATCTCTAAGTGCCCTCAGTTGTACTATATCAGACACACACAGGATTCAATAGAGGCTTGCCAGCTGCTTGTTCATATTTGTATCAATAATTACAAAACCATGCTATGTAAAAGATTTTTTAAAGATTTCATCTTAAAGCTTACACAATGGCAAACAACTGCAGTAATATTTGCCTTCTGTCTAGTGCAGGTAAATAGATTTTAACTGTTGTTTTTATGATATTAACTTATGCAGATAGAATTTTCACATTTTTCTAAATATCTCCACAACCAAGTAACAGAAAAAACTCCTTAGCTTCATATGAAAGCTCTCATCAGATGAAGAAAATGCTAACGGTATGTGTGTAACTTGAGTGGTTGCTGAGAAACTGTAAGTTGTTTACAAAATATTACAAATGTAATAGTTACTGTGTTTACTGTGACTTATAAAATTTGGTTTAAGATCTAGAAACTACTAAAAAAATAGTTTGTGCTGAAGAGTTTCCCATTTATGCTTCTTTCATAACCCCTATGGTTCCAGAGATACAAGGATTTGTTTGAAATGTGAGGACATAAATTGATTCTGTCAAAAGGTTTAGGATCTGCCCATTGGAAGTTACAGTGCAAACTTCCTGAGCTCCATTGGAGTGAATGAGTTAAGGCAAATGTAGCTGAAGCACAAACTTGTTTCTCTAATGTATCCAAAGCCCTACACTCCATGTTCTGTCACGTTCATTTACTGCCATGCCCAGTGAGAGATCAGACAGACTATCTCTTCACCAGCAGGGACCATCCAAGTAGTAGCTGAGCCAGATCTAAAAGCCTCAAGAAACACAAACTCCTCTTGGAAGGAGACATCGGAAGACCAGCCTTTCTGCTACAACAGCTGCAGGATCTCCCTGAATGAGACGCCCTCAAAGGGTGATCTGAGAGATCCCTCCAAATCATCGAAATTGGTGTCTTCTCTGAAGATTCCCGAGGGAAATTAATGTTCCTCTTCTTGCACAAATATTTCGGAGGACACTCTGACTTGACTTGCTAGCAGCATCTGAATTTCCCTGTCTGCTGCTCTTCTTTGATTGGGTGGAACATCTGGAAGTCGTTTTGGAGTTATATTGGGAACTAATAAAAATGGAACTGAATAGCTTCTGGACAGGACTCAACACTTGCATCTGAATTGATGCCTCACAAGCTTTTGGGTGTAAAGTTAATAGACTCTCAACTGCTTCCAAAACAGGACAGTCAGGCAACCCTTCAGGGTCAATGGAAGGGCCTCCTGGGGAACCACCCCTGCCACGAGGGCGGTGTCCGTTGTGATTGACCTATTGCAGTGGAAAGTGCTGTTGTGATTTCCATAAAGGCAGAGGTTTCCTCTCCTACTTGTTCCGAAAAATGGTCCCTTAAGGGGTAGCAAAATGCACTCCAGTGGCAGACCATCTTTCCATCTTTCTCACTTCTGGTCAAGATGTCTTTAAATTTTGGTCCAAAAAGAGAGAAACTGTCAAAATGGACATTAATAAAGGATGCCTTAAAGCAATCCACAAAGTTACATAATCTAATCCAAGCATGGTGACATATAGCAATGCTGGTGCCAACAGTTGGAGACTTACCATCATCTGTGCTCGAAAGCAGAGGCATGGCCACATTAGAAATGGATTGAAGGGTGGACAGTTACTTCTCTAGTCTCTCCGCTTCTGGAAATTGCTGCATCTTCACTGTTCTTGATACTGCTGACAATGTACTGTTGAAGCCTGGTTAAATAAATAATTTAATGCCCTTAAACACTAAGGTGGCTGAGGCATAGGTGCACTTCCTTAAATGGTTTCTACTCAGGTACAGACCAAGGAACTCTTCCAAAATGTCCTTTTTCATGGCAACTGACACCACAAAAGCATCGATAGTAGGACCCTTACTTCAGTGTAGCCGATGCTCAGGGAGGATAAGTATATTGTTGGTTGTTTTGGGAATCAGTTCTACCATACTGGGCTCCTTCCATGCCCTCCTGGACACCATATCAATATATGCATCTGCAGGGGAAAACACCCAGGATGTGGATGGGCTCATCCCAAAGGCTTCCAAAAACACGGATTCCTCCAGAGAAGGGGCTACAGCAATCCAGCTGCCACACTGGTGAAAGAGCTCCAAAAGAAATCTGAAAAAGGCGACTTTGCAGGGAGATTTGGGGGGGCCCTTTTCCTTCCTGAAGGTTTGTATCCTCAGTGAGGGACTCCTTAGTGGAGTCCAGGTGCTTCTTCTTGCACCGCCTTTTACCAGAAGCTTCCTGCACTGGAGGGGAAACAAAAAGACTGGGGTCCCCACTGGGAGGGCAGCTTGGAGACCAAAAGGTGGAGGCTGTCCAGAGCAAGCTGAGAAGTGGTCATAGGCATGGATGCGAAGGGGGTAGGGGTCACTGATCAAGCTATATCATTCCCTCTACTGACAGGAAACCATCCTCTCCATTATGAAGGCAGAGGCAGAAGTGGGCTGACCAGACCGAGCAGACCTATGGTCCAAAGACCTTAAGGACACACTGGAATCCAAAGCAGTGAGGCCCTGTCCTGATGCTGAAACTGGTGCCTAACTATCAAGACTAACAAAGGCTTTACTTGAGAAGCTCAATCAGACTCTGCCACAGATTGCTGAGAGGAAAAGGTGAGTTTGCTTTTGCTTTCTTGTATTTTGTACTGCTTCATTGCAGTCTGATCATTTTTATACTGTGGTGCATTTCTTTATGCTGTGGTTTACTTGAATTCATCCTTCAAGTACATATTTAAATTAGGAAAGAACTGTGTCTCTTGCGAGTCACAGAGAAATTACATTTTCCCTCACTACCTTGGTCTTGCTGTGCTTTAAAACTCAGATGTCTTTCTAGTTGTCTGCCCTTATGTTCATTTGGCCACATATTTCTTTCCCTCGCCTTTTTCTCTTCCTATTTCATTGACTATTGTGAGTAAGCATAAAATTATCAGTTTTGGCTACTTAAAGTTATTGGCCATCCCACTGTATTCAGTAGGGCCAGAATACAAAGTGCCAATCCCCTCTCAATCTATCTTTTAAAATTAGTGGCTCTCCCCCTCAGAAGGTAGGAAATCATGGCAAAACTTAAGCACAGTACCCTACAGGATAAAAGCACTCATCAAACTAAAACTCCTCAGGGGACAAAGTCTAACAAAGCCAAATTTGAGGAAAATTTTGCCTCTTAGGCCAAGGAAGACTACAAGGTATTATTTTAGCTATATCTTTATCCTCAATGGTAATACACATTTGTGCACAGAGCTTATTGTTAATGAGGCTACCTATACTGAGAACCAGAAGATGTAGCAAACCTACTGGCAGATAAATTCAGCTCTAACTTTCCACCTCAATTTCCCCTCAGGAAATACCATCAAATGTAACCTCCCTACTATAAATTAGGGAGCAAGCTCTCAGTGCTCTCTCTAAGGCCAAGAACACTGCATCATTGGGCCCAGATGATATCCCAGGATGCCTTCTAAAATATGAAACACAAGCTACTTAACTGTAACCTCCAAAGAGGCTTTGTGCCTCATGAATGCAGAAAAGCAACAGTCATCCCTTCGACTTCTGAATGCCCAAGGCGTTTTACTTTTTAAGTCATCATGGTTACATTCAGATCAAAAAAGCTAAACCTCACTAGCTGTAGACATGCATGTTTCAGCCTTTTTCTGACCTCATCAGTAAAGTATAAGTGGATTGTTTAGCTTCATGTTAGAAACATGGAGCTTAAAATCAAGCCTGATGTCCATAAGCAGTAAGGTGCCTGAAAAATATCCCAAACGCTATCTAAATTGAAGACAAACCATTCGGTAAGAACTGCAAGACCTGTATTTATATATTTGACATTTGTTTACTGGGATAGTCCGACTGGGTACAGGCACAGTTTCAGCACAGGTCTGGGGGAAAGCCCCAATAGATACAAGTAACAAAAGACATAGGTTGTAAACTTACTCAGTAGTAGCATAAACAAAAGAGTACAAATATATATATAATACAAAGTTATACATAAAAACATATATATATAAAGAAGCATAATTAGTACAGAAAAATAGTAGAAAAACAATTTCATGTGATATAGACTTATAATCATGAATTTCGGTAGCTGTGACTATATCACCATTACAAGTATGCAAAGCACTGTACATGGTGTAAGTGAGAGGTTTGGGTTTATGAAGTATAAAGCATCATGGGCATTCAGAGGCCATATAGCTGAAACACATTTATGTCCACAAGGGGTCATTTGTCTTTGCTAATTGCCCTTGCGGGCTATTTTGAGCCTAGCCATTTATATCATGACAGAATCACCTTGCGCCTATAAGGTAAATACATTAACCATTATGACAACCTCCCACCCTACAGGGCTCCACTGCAGGAGGTTTAAAGTACTACACTGTGAAGATTCTATCTTGGCTGGGTCTTGCTTGCAGTTTTACCCTTTAGTCTGGAAAAAAGGCGACAAAGGTATTTTTTTAAGCTAACTGGTTTAAAAAACAAGTTTGCTCATTTTCTCTGACTAAAAGCAAGTGCAAGCAATCACGACAGATCTGACTTCTGCATTCCGAGTGGCAGCTACTGAGTTCCTTCTTACATTTGGAAAGTTACTAGCTGTTGTTACTGGTATAAGCAAGTAATTATAAAGGATCTGAACAGTGTGTTCTGAGTGAAAGGTACAGTACAATTAACTTTTACTGGAAAGCAGTTCTTAGTGAAAATAAATGAAATTTGAAACTCTGGGAAGCGAACAGTTATTTAGTTGCCTTCCCAGCAGCCTTAATGTTTTAATGCACTACATGCATGAACAACTTCTTTTATTTAAGGATAATCCGTGCACTTTTTTCTTAAGGCAAAAAGTTCAAGTTTACTGAAAGCATGCTTTTCACATCTGAGGAGGGGACACAAGAAAGATGAGGACAAACAGAAATCCATGTAAAGTGAGAACACAGGCTAACATGCACTTTATAATGGTTAAGCCTAACTTCAGAACAGGTAATGTTTGTGGGTGCTGCTACTGACTTAGTGCAATTGCTCCTATTTGGAGTATATATTCTTGTTTGGAAACTGTATATAGTTTTGTGTTATTTGCTGTGAGATAAGAGGTTGGGTAGTTTGAAAATGTATTGAAGTTTTTCTTGAGTGTTTTTATTGAAATGAAAAGAATGTGACATGGATTCAAATATGAATGCAAAGAGAAAACTACACAGAAGATCAGCCTGCTAAACAGTGTGTGCATGCAAGCACCAATCTAGAAATGTATATTCTAAAGAACAGTCATGCTTACTATGTGGGTGCAATAGCTTTTTCTCAGAATATCTGCTTTGTAATTATTAACATACAAAATAAATTGACAAGCAGCTACACACAAGAAGCAGGGAGCACTGCAGTGCAGAATGCAAATAGAAAATGTTCTAGGAGGCTCATTTGGAAAGAAGTTGACATAATAATTTGATAAAAGGATTGGATTTCAGGATGGATATTCAGCAGAGTATAAGATAAAAAGAAAAATGGGAAACTTACTTGGACAAACTTAAATATGACCAATACCTGCTCCAGGCTGTCAAAAAGACCCACTGGAAACTAGGATCACTATACAGAACAATTTTTTTTCCACAGGGAGCACAAGAACATTTATAAGCACTGCTTAATTACATCCATCTCTTGTATATGCATCCGCATCTTTAAAAATCTCACCAACACCCTTGAACACATTAGAATAAAATAGTCACATTTGCAGCTAAAAACCCACCATTGCACACCCCTTAGAAATTTACAATGGCTAGAACTTACCCACTATGTAACATACAACTCAACATAGTCCACAACTTAATTAATTTCACTGAAAAATACGCTCTAACCATACTCAAGTGCTAGACTTTTATGGTCATGTAACAAATCTCTCCTTCAAAACAAGCAACTTAGCTGAGGATTCCCTATGCTCCCACCAAGTCACTGAAATTTGCAACTCCATCCTGCTGCAAAACAAGACAGACGGACAAAATATTATCTAAGCTAAAACTGGTCTTGCTACTGGTTAGCTCCTGGCCAGGATATTTTTTTGGCCACACCTGCTATTGTTGCTGCAAATACCCCCCCCCCCCCCGCCACTTCTCCCTTTTTCTCCACTGGCTAGAAAGATATATGAGCACATGGATAATTTATTTATTTATTTCCAGTTTGATTACCGGGGAAATCCACTGGGCCCAGACAGCCCATTTTCAGTGGAGTCCCGGGGAGAAAAGCTCCATGAAACAGATTACAGTAAAACTAGCAGTCCAATAAAAATAAAAGTACAAGTACAAATACATATAAAATAATACAAAGTGTGAGCAATACTGCCCATAGTGGAAAATATGGTGCAGATACATTTTAACAAATTCACACAGTTAAAGTCAAAAGCTATTTACAATATTTACAGTGTGAGAGAGATTGCATGGGAATTAGCTATAGAAGGTTATGGCCAGCTATAAGGTGGTTAGGAACTCAAGTGTTTCACGTTGTCCTAAGTGTGGAAGGGAGACAATTCCATTTCTTACCTAAGGAGAAGGAAAAGAGAAGTTGTCCAGCAGGATGTTTAGGTTTATGGACAGTAACTAAGTTTTGGTGTTCAGATCTGAAAGTTCTATTTGGGGTGTATTGGGGAAGGATGTTAGAGCTGGGCACTTGATCGGATTAAATATCAGTCTATGTGCTTTAGTGAGCTGGAAGAAGTCCCGGTAATTTGTGAATTCTAACCAGTTGAGGGATTGAAGGGTAACACAGCGATGAGTGGAATGTTTGGCTTTTGCGGCAAATTTAGAAATTTGTTACAATAGCTTTCAAGTTTGGAAGTGATGGAAAAGGATAGGTTAGTTAGTAGTGAGGCGCCATAGGGAAGGGAGGGAAGGAGGTAAGAGGAGACCAGAGTATGCCTAGTAGAAGTAGAAATTAAGTGGTTGTTCCTGCATAGCATACCTAGTTTTTGGTGTTTTTTTTTTTTTATATTTTGCTGAATATGAATGTTGAACTTGAGGTGTTCATCTATAGTTACACTGAGTAGTTTGGCAAAGGGAACAACTTCGATCAGAGAGTTGTTTTGGCCAAGGCCTTGGAAGGATTTATCAAAAGAGAAAGATTCTGAGAATGTGAATAGTAGTATTTTAGATTTGTTAGCATTGAGAGAAAGGTGATTTTGGCACATCCAAATTCTTAGTAGCTGAGAAGGCAGTCTAAGTCTTAGATAGGAGTTCAGGGAGGTTAGAGGCAGAGCAGACAAGTGTAAAGTCATTTGCATATTGGATGACTTTGGCATTAGGAATAGCAAAGTGAAAGGTATTGATTAAGATTTTAAACAGCACTGGTCTGAGGATGGACCCCTGTGGTCCGGTAAGGGTGGGTAAGAAAGGTGAGGTGCCTTTGTTCCATTTCACAGCCTGAGATCTATCTGACAGATTGCTTGAGAACCAGGAAAGTGTGTTTTGGGAGAGAGAAGTTTGAGAGGAGACTCAGAAGGTGCTTATGGGAAATGGTATCAAATGCTTTTGAGAGCTCTAGGAGCACTGTGGATACTAGGTTCCCAGAATCTCGGGCTTGACTGACAGTTTCTAAGAATGCCAGTAGAGCTGCTATGGTGCTATTTCCTGGTCAGAAGCCATGTTGGGTATGGGTAAGAAGTTGTTTTTTAGTCAGAAAAGGCATACAATGGAGGTGGATGCATTTTTCTAGGATTTTGGAGATTGGAGAGAGAAGAGCTATAGGGGGGGAAATGTGAAATGTTAGTGTTTTTACCTCCCTTGTGGAGAGGGAGAATAAAGGCGGAACACCAGAGTTTAGGAACATAGGATTCCTTTATGCATCTATTAATTAGGATACTAATTGGGAGAGGTATACCATTAGCAGCAGACTTGAGAAAGGAATAGGGGATGTTGTCAGGTGCACTGGAGCAGGGTTTAAGTTTGGATAGAAGTCTTTTTATGTAGTTAGTGGAGACAGGTTTAAGCTCAAACATAGGGGGGGGGAATTATTTGGGGACTTAGATGAGGTGGAATGTAGGAGAGATGGGTCGTTGTTGGGAAAAGTTTTCGTTAGGTCGGATATTGACTCTACAAAGAAAGAGTTGAACAGTGAGGCTAATTCGAGGTCAGACTTACTTGGGTCTGGACAAGGGTTATTTTTGGAGCCTGGGTTGAGGAGTGAGTTTATGGAGTTCCAAAAAAGCCTAGGGTTTTGGGGATGGTTGGACTGAAGCTTAGTGTAATAGGATTTTTTGTCTTTGAAGATTTGTTTTTTTGCAAAGTTACGGAGCTGTGTATATTGTAGAAGGGTTTAAGGATGTTTATTCTTTTGGTAAAAGCTTCCAGGATTTGGCTCTTAGATGAATAATTTGCTTTGTTTCTTTGATTAGCCAAGGGACAGTTATAGTTTTTATTCTTTATTCCTTGGTGGAGCTAGGGAATTTAGAGTGCCTACGAAAGTAGAATTAAAGTGATCTATGGCTTTATCGAGTGGAAGGTTTTTTTTAGAATGTTCCAATTCATTGTTTGAGATAGTTAGAGAAGGCTTTGGGGTCAAATTTACTAAGGTTGCGGGTCTGAATTTATTGATGTTGGTGTGGATGGCAGGTGGTTGCACAGTAAATGAAAGCTGAGAGGTGGTCACTAATAGTCAGGGATGGTGCCAGAGTTGGTAATTTTATTTGAATGGGTGACTAAGATCCAGTCAAAAGTGGATCCTGGGAGATTTGTTTTATTGGGTCTGGTGATGGAGTGGGTTACTTGAGTAAAATTAAAGAGGTTAATTGACAGGGAAGGTATGGGACTGTTGATTTTATTTCAGTCGATGTTTACATCATCTAGTATGTAGGTTTCAAGGTTAATTTCAGCTGAGGCCCACTGGAGTAGGTCTTTCAAAGGTTGAGATGTTATTTCTGGTTGGGATATAAAGAGCAATGATACAGAAGCTTTTGTGATTATTCATTTTTAATAAACCGACTGTTAGTTCTGCATTGGCGAATTTAGGAATGGGGTTTGGTAGGGGAATTAAGGTAAGTAGATTGGAATAGATTAATGCAACGCCTCCGCCATTTTTCTTTGGGCGGTCACGTCTAAGAGTGTGAAATCCAGAGGGTAGGATTTCAGACTCAGAGATCTGGGGTTTGAGCTAAGTTTCAGAGATGGCTACAATGTCAGGCTGGTTATGACTTAGTCATGCTTGAAACTAACATGCTTTGTTGTCGAGACTCTGGGCATAGAGTGTGAAAAATTTAAGAGCATTGTAGGGGGATGAAAGGTTAGAGGAAGGGGGAGGGTAACTGTTATTTGTGGGTGGGTTAGGTCCGGGGTGTGGGTGAATGCCTCCAGCTAAGACGAGGTTATTGAAAGAAGTTATTTTAGTGTGTTTTGGTTTGGATTTAGGGTATTCTGGATGGTCTAGTAGTTGTTTATGAATAAATGTCTTAGCAGTAGTGGAAATAAGTCTAGTATTAAAAAGGTGCAGAGGGTTGAGCTGAAACAGCGCGGAGATGGAAAAGAAATGATTACTTGTGTGAGAGAGGAGATGGCTTTGTGTGGGAGTATGGTATGGACTAGAGAGTGGAAGCTGATTGGAGGTATAGGAGCTGGCATGGTATAAAGTTGTTAGGAGTAGAAGGAGGGAGCTGGAGGTTTGGAGTGTTAGGAACAATAAGGAAAGCATGGTTAGAAAAAAGTAGTTTACTATGAGAGGATTTGTAGTAGGAGAGAAGAGCTGTGGGGTGAGACGGGGTAGTGAGAGAGTGATGTATTTAATTACTGTGGGTGAAAAGAGGAGGGGTAAAGAGGGGAAGGCTTTGACTGCATGGTTGTCTTGAGTGGGTGGGGAGTGGTTGAAATAAAAGTAGGAGTAGTGGGGGCGGGTGAGAATTGGGGGAAGGGTAGGGGAGCGGAGTGAGCCAACACCGAACAGAGCAGTTAGAGCCAAGGAGAAGGAAGAAAGCTAGCAAAAAGTTACCAATGAAGCTGAGAACTAGCTCAGAGGTAAAGGAGGCACTGGCATAAGTCACTATGTGTGTGAAATTAGAAGGATGCAGAGGGTTGACAGGGGATAGGACCTGAAAACAGGGCAGTAGCAGTTTAGTAGAATATAGTAAGTATTAATATGGCTAAAACAGGGCAGTGGTAAATTAAAAGAATAGTCACAGTACTTTTGGCTTGCATTAAAAGATAAGTGGTGGGTGAACAATGCCACCTGGTGGCCTCACTGAGTAAGCACAATGGCAAGCTACGAGCACTCAGAGGAGGGAGAAAAGCCTAGGAGAGTAAAGGGAGATAAAATCCATGGTAGACTACTAGCGAATGCACGCAGGGTTAATATTCAACAGTGGTGGGGGGTATAGGATATATTTTTATTTTACAATAGGGTACATACATGTTTAAAGTTAGTTCTTGGGGAGGCAGAGTGGTTACAGAAACACTGCAGGATCCCCTTAGGATGAAACTTTGCTTACATAAACTATATTAATCACAGGCTCTAAATGACAAGACTCTGTCTCTAATTAGATCAACCACAATCTCCGTGTCGCCTTTTTGTAACAACTTCAACACTCTCACATTTATTCAAAACTAATACTTCTTTTAACAGTCAAAGTGGCGGCAGCCTTTCAAACTTTCCTAATTACTTTACTTTTCAATCTTAAATGTAACAATATGGTTGCTCTACTATCAACCACTTCCCCCTTTTTAATATTTCCATAGTTAATTATTATCCTCATTATTTTGACTGCTAGAAATCACAGGTAATACTACAGTATCTTTTTCAACATTATATCTCTGTTGTATACAATACTACCTCTTATGAACGTTAAATACTGTATTTACCTATGCAAGCCATGCACATGCTCTCTAAGTGATGTTCATGTAAGTAATTGTAAAGTTTTTTTCTCTCATGTTTGTACATTTACCTAAATTTTGTATTCCTTCTGATATCATATAACTATATTCTGTTGTACATGTAAAAAAACAGGTGTTAATGTAGAGCTTTTCTCTATAGGCCTCAACTGAAAGGATTTTATGTCAGTCGAACTTTCCCAGTAATGAAAGATAGATAGAGGAAGGGATCAAGAGACAGACAGATAAATACATATATATTTACTGATTGGGAATGTGGCTCCAATACAGACAGAATGGGAAAAAACGATTTCTAGCACATAGGTACTATTGACAGCAGAATTCAAATTTTTATGCGGTATTTGCTTCTCACACTTTAAGCGATTATTTACTTTTTCTAAACATTAAACAGAAGGAAACTTCCCCAATGGGGTACTTATAACTTATGTGACTGTAGACTGGTGAGAACTCTGGAAAATGAACCAAATGATGGAGTGCAACCATCGGAAACATGGAGGAGTGTATTGGACTGCACAGCCAGAAAGAGCTAAAGATGGTGCTGACATAAGCCTGTCTTACACACTGATGTCCAGATCTGTTGTTAATGGGCATACAATGATTTCTCACCTTATCAGCAAGCTTCAAAGTATTAATACTATATATAATGACAGGATTTTATATTGGGAAGTTTTATTGCATTTAAGAAGTGTGAGCAGCCATGGCTGCAATCCTGGATGTGTGCAGTCTCAGGTGATTACAGTTCATGTAATTCTGGATGTGTTCCAAGTCCTTACCATGTGAATTCAAAACACATTTTGTCATAAGAAAAGAAGAGGTAAAGTATCAGTATAACAAAGGTACTGTAAATCTCTCCAGTGAATTAGCTCACTCAGTGGAAGTGAACATAAGGAAACTAGTAAAAGGCAGGAATAAAGCCCATCATGAGACTGGAAGTGACAAAGCAATTAGATGGAAAAAAAACTACAGTTGTGTAAGTAAACCTATCATGACAGTAGATGCTCAAACTATCATTGCTGCAGTAGCTTTAGTTATATCCTGCCAAGGATATAACAGCCAACCAGCTTCCAAAGGTTCAGGGCACTTCCCGTGCACCCAGTCAGTCAGGTTTGAACTGAATGACTAAAAACATAGGTTTGGGCATCAAGCTCTTCACAGCTAACATTTGTAGGTGGGAGGTGGAAGGAAAAGGGTCAAGGAATGAGAAAGTACTGGGTGCTTTTTAAGACAAACAGTGAGTTAATACAGAATTTGGGGGAAGAACCAAAATTTGTGTATAAGATGGGCAAAAACTTGAAATTCTTGTTTGAACATAATTTATTGAAAGTTGAACTTTTTGAAAAGGGTACCACCAAATGTGGTTGTTGTTCTCAATGCAAATACATTTTGGATGAAATGTTTGTACTTTAATATACTGTACCTGTACTTTTGAGGCAGGGTAATTGTATGACAAAAGTAATAATGTATTTGGCTTATGTGATTTTTGTAAATGCCACTATGTGGGTATAAGTGAGACACAGCTCAGAAAACGCATTTATGAACGTGTATGCACTTTCCCAACAGAATGTAAATAATGTCTTGTGCAGACATTTAACTGTGTGTGATGGTTTTAGTACATTAAGATTTGGCATACTTGAAGTGGTACAAAAATCTGCAAGAGGAGAGTGGTGGGGACTTAATGTTGATTTATGTGAAGTGAAATCGTAATTATTAAATTAAATTTTTGAACCAGGTTTAAATGAAACCTTTTCTATATTACCTGTTTTAAAGCTTAGAGCTCAGATTAGATAATATTTTTTACATATGAAAACCCTTTTGGTGACATACAAATGCATATTTTTTGTGCACTTTTTTTAAAGATGTGAAGTGATTATTTAATTAAGTAATTAATCACACTACATCCAAGACGAAAATGCTTAATAAACCTTTGTATGTTGTGAAGTTGCAGTGAATTTTATTCTATTGTTCATCCTACGTTTGGATTTTGGCTTCAGTCACAGTTTATCTTGTCAATTTGTAAGAGTTGTTTGGGTCAAGGTGGATTTTTCTTTTGCTTTTTATTGTAGAAGACTGATTAAGAGCTAGAGAGAGAAAGGATCAAGTTTTTAATGCTTGTAAACATGTGTATAGAGAACCAAATTGCTGGTTCTAGAATTCTACTAGAATCCAACCCTTTCCAAAAGCCACAGATGAAGCCAAAGCCCTAGCAAAGTGGACCTTTACTGTCTGGAATACTTTTGTTGTGGTTTGCAAGACAAAAAAGCAGCAGCCTGAGCCAACCATTTGGAAATGGTCTGCTTTGACACAGGTTGTCCCACCTCCTTACCTTCACAATAAATGAACAAATGAGCTGAAGTTCTGAAAGGTTTAATTCTGACAAAACAGTACCCATGTTGTGAGTGGCCATACACGGTATATGTATTATACTTCCTCTCTCATTTTTAGGTTCAAGAAAGAAAATAGGGAGATGGATAGTTTGACTTAACATAAACATGGATACTACTTCAGACATAAAAGGATTAGTTCTCAAAGAAATTCTGTCTCTGGTGAAACATAGGGTTGACTTACCATAAAAGCATGCCTCTCAAATATTCTTCTAGCAAAAATCAGAGCAATCTGTAAAACAGTTTTTCATACAAGAAACTCAAGTCAGACAGATTAGCTGGTTCAGATACACCAAGTGTTAGGTTCTCTAATACAAAATTAAGATCCCAAGGAAGGGCCACCATTTTTTTTGAGATCTCTGATGCAAAACTAGTCTCAAAATTAAATTTTGGCATGAGAATGACTGAAAGAGGAGGATCCATGGGCAGACATGCTGAAATGCATGATAAATAAACCTTGGTGGTGGAGTGAAAAAGGCTATCAGATAGTAGGTCACACAAATACTGTAAAAACAGAGAACAGCTAGTCCTCAATGGGTGTTTGGTTAGGTTAACATCAACTAGAAAACCTTTTCTATTTGGCGTTACTATTTTCTTGTAGCAAGCTTTCTTGCCTCTACTACTACCTGCTGCACTTCTCTTTAGGCACCTGTTTAATGGAGACATGCAGCAAGCTTTGCTACCTCTACAAACACCTGTTGCAAATCCGCAGTAAACAGGCACCTAAAGAGAATTAAGACTGTATAATCCAGGCAGTCAGTTAAAGATGATTGTGGTAGGGGTGTATCAAACAGCCCTGAACTTGTGCAAGTCAAGCATTCTGTCAGGAAGCTTGTGATTACTCTGCCTGGACATTTCCAAAAGAAGGGACAACCACTGTTGTCTGGGCCAGAAGGGAGTCACCACAATGTTCTTGGGGGATTCCTTCTGACTCTTCAAAAGTACACTGCATATCAGTGTAAAGGGTGGAAAAACATAGGAACATTCCTGTCCAAGGAAAGGAAAAGGCATCTGTCTTCTAGGCTTTCTTGCATGGAATTCTGGAACAGAATCCTGCCAGATGATTGTTCAGAAAGGAAGTAAATAGGTTTATTTGAGTATGTCTGCACAAATGGAATAAATCTTGGAAGACCCCCTAACCTAGTTTCAATTTGTGAGGGTCTGCCCTTTCCTGCACAGCTTGTCAGCCATACAATTATATTCTGATGGAATGTAGGTTGTCTATAGAGAGACTGTGCTGTGAAGTTATAACCCAAGCTAACATGGGTAGTCTGCAAATGGAGTAGGACTCTGTTCCTCTCTTTGCTTGCTGATGTACCACATGACTGTGGCATTGGCTGAAGAGGTCCAGGGGACAAATGATTCAGAGTGCTGAGTGCTTTGAATAGTGCAGCAAACATTTCTTTTATATTTATGTGTTTACTTCTGTCCTTGGTGTCCCACATACCTTGCACTTTTATCCCTCATGAAACTCTTCCCCAAGCAAGGTCTGAAGTGCTGTGATGACTGACGTTTTTTGGAGTAGGAAGAAATAAGGGGAAGCTTGAGTTTAGAGAAAATGATTGCTCTTCTGACAATCACCAGCACTGGGATTTGAAATGACAAAGGATGTTTGTGCTGGGACCAAACAGACTTCAGATACCACTGTATTTTTCTCATGTGGAGTCCTTCCCAGGGATATCCTCGGAACCACAGACGGCATGAGACCCCAAATCCTGAAGTATTCCCCGACAGTGACCAAAGCATAAGTGAAAAACCTTAAAAAGCGCTCTAGATATAAATCTGTTTTTTTTTTTTCTGTGGAAGAAAAGCTCTGAACTGGTGTCTATACCTGACACCCCAAAAACACAATCCTGTGTGAAGGACTCAAAAAAAGACATAAAATGCTCGCTTGGAATTCCAGTTTGTGTAAAGAGATTTCTCCCCCAAGTAAGAAACTCCCAACACTTTAAAAGAGACTCTGTGAAGATAAGAAAGTCATCTAAATATAAAAAATGTGGACTGGGCTTGGTTTTGGGGGTTCCTGGAATATTTTTAGACCTCCCTCCATTTCTCTTAAGAGATTCTCTGTATCAACTTACCCCTTTCATCACAATTTTTGACAACCTCTGTAGCAAAGTAGCCAAAAACTAAATCTCTATCCAAAAAAGAGAATTTAAAATGTAAATGCAACCCCCTGCAGACACAGGGTTTATATACCAGAAAGGATGGAAAAGTCTAGAATCTCGAGTTACTACCCAGTCCTGCTATGCCCTGCTCTTACAACCAATCACTAGAGAAGGTCAGGAAACCCTGCTACTCTCAAGACTGCCAACTAATCATGAGTGGAGTCCCACAGGGTTCGGTCCTGGGTCCTCTCCCATTTACCTACTTCTCTGACGTCCAGGTCAATAAAAAAGGGACCCTGGCTGACAACTTTTGCAGACGATTGCAAGTTGGGAGTTATTAACTCCCCAAGTGATGTTGACATCCTACAGAACGGCCTCAATGAAACCAACGACTGGTGTCAGAGCCATGACCTTAAGCTCAATGCCAAAAAATGTGTCATCTCCTTTGGGAAAAACCCAGTTCCCATGAATTACCACATCGATGGTAGTCCACTGAACACAGAAGGCATTGTAAGAGATCTGGGAACACAGGTTGGCAGCAACCTCTCTTTTGATCACCACACTGCCACTGTGGACAGAAAGTCCTTCTATGTGGCACATTACTAAGGATTTTGCATCCAGGAAGAAAGAGGTCATTGTCTCCCTCTACTCTTCCCTCATTAGGCCAATCAACGAGCACAATGCCCCACTTGGCATGTACCTCACTAGACATCTGCAACAACTGAAGAGGCCACAAAAGTACCTCACAAAGAGGATCCTAGGCCTTAAACATTTGTCCTATATGGACAGACTCAAAAAACTCCAACTATTCTCTGTCTTATATCGCCTACTTAGAGGCGATCTCTGCTTGACTTACAAAGCCATGTCTGACCCAGTTCTGTTAGAAATGCTACATCTAAAGAAATCCCAATCCCTCTGCACCACATGCTCCAGAGACCTCAACCTCGTTACCACAATTAACAGAATGTACTGGAGAGACAGGTTCATAACCCAGAGAATGCCCATGCTATGGAACAGACTTCCCATACATGTCAAGCAGAGCACCTTGCTGACCCTCTTCAAGAGAAATCTCGATGAGTGAATGGAAAATAGAAAATTCACCCCAGGGATAACTCCAGTGGCTCTACTTGAGAGAGGCACTGGGAACTAAGGTCGGGTGGCACGATGCCAGGATAATCCTATGGCTAGGCTTGTAAAGGCCCCGGGGCCATTAGCCTAGTACACACCTATGAACCTATAATTTTTCACATCACCCGGGCGGGAGTGGGGATGTTCTGAGATCACAGCAAGCAAACCTCCTGAAAAACAATACCAGTGAACATAGTCCTGGAAGAAATATCAACAGAGTCATGTACGCACTATAAACAAGGAGTTGGTGACCTGTGAAATGGAAAAAACTAAATTACTTAAAGCAGATTTTTTCATCACAAGAAGAAATTGCAGGCATAGTATTTTTTATACTTTCACAATCTGTCAAATAAATGTTAACATCTGAGCCGGACGATTCAAAATTTTGAAAATCAAAGCTGCAGAAGTATAAACTTTTTTTCCAGTATTTATCAATAATTTTCCCATTCTTATCAGAAACAGTAGGTCCCCTTTTGTTTGAAAATTTTAGAAAAACATTGGTAGACTGATTGGTCAAAAGACTATTCAGAAGCCACCTTTGGGAAGAAAGAAGGATTAGTTCTCAAGCACACACTGTCTTTATGAAAAATCAGGTAGGGAGGTTTAGAAGACAAGGCATAAAGAATTAACACTTTAGTTACGTACTACCATAAAGATAGATCTGTGTTGGCTGCTTGTATCCTTCCTCAGTGTATGGCTGTTCAGATCCAACTTCGGCCACTCAAGCTTTGGATCTGGTCCTCAGTTACCTCCCCTTAAAAATCCCCTTGTGATGAGCAAGTTACATCAGACAGAGCTTGCCAATAATACCATAGAAAAAATAGGCTATTCCCAAATATATTGGGAATTTTAAAAGAATACCTATGCAACTCAGTAAAAGGGAAAAATAACAGCATTAGGCATACATTTGACATGAAAACTAGAGATTCTGAAGGTCAGTTCAGCCAGATCACTCCAGGAGTGAATAATAAGGAATTAGAGAACAGCAAGGATGAGAGGAGGATTGCAGGAATTTGAGGAAGAACATTAGCAGACAACATAGATCTATCTATAAATACATGACTTCCATATCTGATAGTCTCTCTTCTGTCCATTCCTCAACATAAGGACAGAGCTGCCAGCTACTGTTGCACTTGGGAGGTCTTATGGAAGGATAACCCAGAATGCAGCTGAACCAAAGGAGGCTTGAACTTGACTGTATGTTCAGTTTACAGTGAGAAATGAAAGCATGGATCTTGGACCATCTAGCAGCAGCACAGATATCAACAGGTACCATAAAAAAACAGCTACAGAAGAAGCTACACACCTAGCTGAGTGAGCCTTTGGAGATGCAGGCAGTGATAAATCCCTTTTTTTTTTTGCATACATGAGAGATTCAGTCTAACAGCAAATGTGTGTGTGTTACTTTAGTTACTACCCTTTCCCATATTGACAGAGGAATAACACACAAAACACTAATCAGTCCTTCTAACAGTTTTGGTTCGAAATAAATAGAAATGTAGCTAGTAATGGACACCCTTGTATTCGCCTTTGAAACCTTTGGAAAAACATTGATAGACTGACTGATTGGTTAATAGATGATTCAGAAGCCACCTTTGGGAGGAAAGCAGGATTAGTTTTCAAGCACACCCTGTCTTTGTGAAAAATCAGGTAGGGAGGTTTAAAAGATAAGGCATAAAGTTTAGAAATCCCTCTGGCAGAGATAATGGCTACCAAAAGGATAAAAACTGATCAACTTTGGCAGCAGACTCAAAGGGTGGTCTCGACAATGTATGCAATAAGACTGTAATATCCCAAGCAGGTACTGGGTCCCTGACCAGGGGATAAGGGAGAAAGGTTCATCTCAGAAGGGCTTTATAAAGTCTGGGAGATACAAAGGGGGTATGATTCTCGCCAGTATGGAAAGATGTAACAGTCAATTGTACCTTAGTAGTGGAGCAGCTGGCTCCGTTATGAGAGACAGAGATGCAAGAAAATCCAAAATCACTGGAAAGGAAAAGGAAAGTCATCTACATTGTTCCAGGAAGCCAAGACAGAAAATCTTTACAATTTGCTTTTGAAGATATCACCTGCTGAAAGCTACTGGGAACAGGTCCAAAAGTGAACAATGGAGAAGAAAATCATGACTGAGTTACACATCACTGGAAGTGAAAAAAACATGCAGTCAACTTGTGGGTCAGGCAATCTGAATGGATGTGATAAAAGGTCTGGAGCTAAGCACCGCACCCAGGAAGGGTGTACTAGATGAGGCCAAAATAAGGAAACCACACCTGTCGAGGCCAATAAGGTGCTATGAGGATGACTGTGACCTTTCTTGCAAAGGCATGGAGTGAAGAAGTAAAGTCTTGTTGGGGGGAACAATTGTGGATTAGAGCATCTATCTATAACTCCCCCTGCTGACAGATTACAGCAGCATTTGGTAATGTGGGGAGGTGAAAAGAGTGCAGCGCAGCCAGCCCCAGTGGCTATCTGCTACACTACTTCTGGGTTAAAGAACCACTTGTGATTTAAGACAAACATCCACAAGCTGTTCACTAGGACATTTGACTTCTCCAGAATAAGCATTGTAATCAGCAAGCGGTGAGTATATATCGCCAACTACCATGCCCTCATGGTCTCATGACAAAAAAAAGGTTGGGTTCCTCCCTGTTTGTTGATGTACCAAACCATCAAAATATTGTCTATCTGGTTAGACATCACACCCAAGGAGAGAGTCCTAAAAAGCCTGCAGTGCTAGCAGAACACCTCTCATTTCCAAAATGTTGATATGAAGACTGGGCCATGTCTGACACCACGTCTTGGACTGTCTTCCACAAGAAATGTCCACACAACCACAGGTGAGAAGCATCTGTGGTCACTGTGGCTCAGGGTGAAGGAAGGATTAAGGGGTGCCCCTGTAATGTAAGAGAGAATTCCAACTACCATTGGATGTGCATCCTGCAAATTTTCATTAAAGATATCTGAAAGGACATGGGGTGTTTTTGGTAGACCACTAAACTGCTAAAGTCCATTGTAGAACTCTTATGTGGTATATGGCCAAGGGAACTAGAGTAACTGAGGCTGCCATGCAGCCTAACAGGCAAAGTATCAGTTTTTCTGGTGGTTTCTGGCATGACAGTATGGCCAAAGATTGATGATGAAGAGAAAAACTTCAGGTTAGAGGAAGTTTTGCAATTTGAAGCTTTGTGTCCAAAAAACCTCCCATGAATTCTAAGGATTGTACTGGCTGCAGCTTGGACTTCATTATGTTCACTGATCCCTTGGTTTGAAAAAAGTCAGACCATGTAATCTCTCTGGCCTGAATGAGTAAATCCCTGGTATGGGTGGTTATGAACCAGTCATCCAAATACGGGACAATATGGAACACCTGCAGCTGGAGGTGGGCTGATACCACTGCCATAGGCTTGGAGAACATCATGTCGCTGTGGTGAGACTAAAGGGCAGAACACTGAATTGAAAATTAATTCCTTCCAGCCTGACGCCAAGGAACCTCCTGGACTGTCTGTCCATCTTTATGTGTTGCTATGCATCCTGGAGGCTTGCAGAGCACATCCAGTCATTCTCCCTTAGCAAAGGGAGAAAGTACAGTTATCTAAAATCTTACCATAACAGGAGATGTTCTTCTCTTCACTGCTCAAGTATTCTTTGCAATAGGTATCCCCCCCCTGCCAAGGGCAGCCCAACATCTGGCTAGTATACCAAAGCATTTTGGTTATAAAGGGTACGCCGTACATCACACGTATACTCCCCATTTACAGAGTAGGGCATAAAGGTTATGTCCAGACATACCATCATCAGAACTGAAAAAGTCCCAGTAGGAACAACAGTTCCAGAATAAAAATAGGTAAACTCATCCAGAAGGTAAAAGGACCACGGGAGGAAGAGCGAGGGAGTGAATACTGCAACAGTGAAGAAGACAGTGAAGAAGACATCTACTGCTATGGTGAGATTTTATACAACTGTACTATGTCCTTCCACATAGTGACTTTCCTGGGCCCCCTGCAGCAAAGAACATCCTCAGAAAAAAAGGTGTATGTAAGGGATCAAAACCCTATCACCTGCAACATCAGCTAAAGTGTGAACAGTTGGGGATAGATGAGAGATCCCTGGTCTTGTGTGAGTAGGTCCACCCTGTGAGGTAACTTGTGATGACTGCCCTTGTCAAGATGCAGAAGGGGACTGAACCAATACTGTCTGGGCCAAAAGGGAGACACCGGCAAGAGTTTGGAAGCATCCTGTTTTATCTTGAACAGGACTTTTGCAATAAGAGAAAGGGGAGGAAAGACAAAGAAACATCTCCTTCCAAGAAAAAGAGAAGACGTCCACCTTCCAGGCCAGAGGGCATGGGACTCTGGCACAAAATACAGGAAGTTGTCTGTTCAGAGAGGAGGCAAATAGAGCTACCTGAGGAGTACCCCACTGGTGGACAATGTCCAGAAACACATCCCCGTGAAGCATCCACTCATGGGACAATGTTATAGACCTGCTCAGAAAATTTGCCACTGTGTTCTGATCTGAGGGAATTTAAACTGCCTTAAGAGTCATCTGATACTGGATAACTAAAGGACAAACCTGAAGGGCTTACCTGCCCAGCAGATAAGACCTTGTACTCCTTTGCCTGTTGACATACCACATTACTGGGATATTGTCTGTGAGAATCTTGTGAGGCCCTGGAAGAGAGAATGAAAAGTCTGAACAGCCAGCAGAAGAGCTCTCATCTCTTTGATATTGATCTGGTCTTTTGTCAAAGCGACCAAAGGCCCTGCACCTTTAAGGGACAAAGGAGGCCCCCATCCCACTTCCAAGGCATCCATGAAAACTTCTTGACAGGGGATTGCAGGTTGAAAAGGAAGTGCTGGGTTGAGGAAAAAGAGTCCACCACTGAAGATTCAGCTTGAGGCATGGAAGTAGAGGGATTAGAAATTCTAAAGGATGAGAATGATGAAGTCAAATTGACTTTAGAAACCACTGAAGCTTTCTCATGTGGAGCTTTGCTACGGTGAGCATAGGAATGGTTGAAGCCATATAACCTAGAGCCCTCAGAAATTCTCTGGCTGTGCTTGAAGCCAGAGAAAGAAGGGGCTGAAAAAAGCAATCTGAGTCTTGGTAAGAGGCAGAGATGCCAGCACTGGAACAGTCTGGATCCTGTAACTCAGAAAAACATGATCCTGAGAAACAGTCAGGAATGACTTCTGGAAATTTACAGTAAATCCCAGGCTTTGTAAGAGAGAAATTGTAAAGTGCAGATGCTGAAGCAAGAGCTCTTGAGAGGAGGCCTGAATACTCAGGTCGTCCAGCTGGGGAATGACCTGCACCCCCCCACACACACACTTGCAGAAAGAATCAAGGGAGCAAGGCATTTGGTGAAGACCATTGGGGCAGTAGAGAGGCCAAAGGGCAAAGCAGAGAACTGAAAATGCCAGGAAGCAACAGAAAAGTGTAAAACCTTCCTGAAAAGGAAATGAAAAGGAATGTGTAGTTAAGCATCCTTGAGATGCAGGGAAACTAGAAAAACTTCAGGAAGTAGCAGACGAAACAGGGTTTGAACGGACAGCATCTGAAAGGAAGGGACCTTCAAAACTGTGTTTAGCTGAGAAATATCCAGAATGGGTCTCCTGGTGCCTTCTTTCCTGGGGATCAAGAACATTCTGGAGTAAAACCCCTTCCCTCTCTGAGAAATTGGGACTTCTTGAATTGTTCCTTGAGCCGAAAGGCTCTGAAGCACCTCTGGAAAAAAGACCGTTGCTCCTGAGGAATGCACAAAAAATGTGGTGGGGGGAGGGATTTCCAAACCATAAAATAACCCTCGCGAATTATAAGAATTCAGGACTCTTGGGTGATATTTACCAAAAAAAGGCAGACACAAGGAAAGATGCAGAGAAAGAGAAATGTAATGGAGAAGAACAGGTCAGTCAGACAAACACCTGGTTTATCAGGAAAAGGAGGCTTCTAAGTAGGAAAGGTTTGGGCAGCCTTAGCAGTGGGAACCCTTCTGCCACCCTTTTTGCCTTTGGAGTGTGAGCGAAATTGTCGAAGGACAAAAGGCTGACTTATTAGGATAATTCCTCTGAAACTGGATACAGGGGAAAAATATGATTCAGCTCCTGTAAGGCCTTGCCCTTTTCTTGCAGGGACTTAAACACCTCTGCAGCAGCAGCACCACAAAATGCTTATCTGAAAGCAGTACAGCCAGCAGAAGAACAGGCATTCAGACTGATGATCCAAGATGACATTCAAACTGGCAACAAAGAAGTTCTGAGGATGGTACATCCAGATGTCACCTTTATGCCCTATGCCAAGTATGGGCAGCATAAGTGTGATGTATGGTGTACCCTTTACAACTAAAAGGCTTTGGTAAACTGGTCAGATGTCGGGCTGCCCTTGGCAGGGGATCCTTACTGTAAAGAATACTGCAACAGTTAGGAGTAACTATTGATAACAACCTGAACTTTGATACCCACATCTACAATACCATAAAAACTGTTAAGAAACTAGGATCTCGTTACAGGATTAAACCCTTTCTCTCCCCACTAGCTAGAACCACTACTGCCCACTCTCACCTTATCTCCACACTTCTCTATGCTTCTTCCATATATACAAACCTGTCAAAATATAACCTGAACAAGCTGACCAACTCATATAACAACATTGCCAGATTTGCCACTAAGTCTCCTTTCAGGACCCAGCCCTGCTATAACCTGAAACAATTAGGTTGGCTAGAGCTCCAGAATCAGATTCACTCTTACCAACTCACCATTGCCCACAAGACTCTCTACCAACCCACTAAAACCCCAATTCTTTCCAGCCTCATTACCGAATATAAAAACCTCAAAACATTAAGATCATCTAATAAACTACTTGTATCAATATGTAAATCTAAAAACATGGCAGGAGATACCTTGTTCTCCAATGCAGTAGGAAAAAACTGGAACCAACTCCCTTACGAACTTACATCACTATCTTCTTTTATACTTTTTAAGCACAAATCAGAAACTCTATCATAAAACCCATTGGTTATGTCCCTGTACAAATCCAGACTAATCCTATCTGGCTCCCTTCTCTCTCTTGCTATAGACCTTATATCTGCTCTGACTTTTGTCAGTAACCACCTATTACCTATCCTTTACAAACAAATATATTACCCTTCACAGCTAATTTAACTTGTATAGCCAAGTCTTTTGTAAATAGTGTAAAATACCTCATCTAATGCTTCCAACAAATTCTGTACAAACTGTGTAAGTTGTTTTTTTGCAATTGCTGAAACTTTAACTATGTATCTGTACCATAACTTGTCACCTAAATTTATGTTTAAACTGTGTAACATTTTGAACTGTTGAAACCTTAAGTTTGTACCTATATAATAACCTTTACCTGAATAGTTGTACTAATGTAACTTCTTGGAGCTTATCTCCCCAGAACTCTACTGAAAATGGACATGTATCCAGTTAGACCTTCCCAGTAAACAAATGTAAAATAAAAAAAATAAAATAAACAGTGATATGAAAGGACATCAGACTGCATCTTAACCATCTGGACTTGTTTATTTTGCAAACTGTTTAGGAGGCTCATGTCTAAAACTGGCCTAGGTCTCAGTTCTTTCGCACTAAAAAGAACCTTGTTTTATAAACAAGAAACATCTTTATTAAATTGCTACTTATGACATAGGCAATCATGCATTTATACAAATGAAAATAAATCATAATGACATTTTTAGCTGCAAACATTATACATCACTTACAATTGATCCAATCACGGTCAGTCAAACATTACATAGCTCACTCAGATCCTTGTCTTCTTTTAAACCTCATTCCTCATATGAATGTATTGTTCCCACAACTCCCATTTTTTCTAAATAATTAGCTCCTACCCTTTTCTAAAGATTACATTTCCAGTTGTTTTATCCCTGTTACAATATTCACTACTTCAATTACAATTGGTTTAATCTTTAATGTCCATTTTCTAGTAATTGTTTTTTTGGCAGCCACTATAGTTAGAACCAAGCAAGACCTTACTATGTCTAGGCAATTCAGATTCTGTATCATGGCTCAAAAAATATTTTCTAAGTTACACCAGTTTGCTCACCCAGTAGAGTAGCCTGCAGAGAATTTTTAAAGTCTGCCAACTCATTACACCCCCAGAAAATATACTCCCAATTACCTCTTTCTTTCCCCATCACACCTCCTCTATCTACCTGAGGAAAAATTATTTGGAGTCTACTTGGGGTATAAAAATACCTATGTAAACACTTCCAAGCAAAGATCTTAAATCTTCCAGACTTTGCTGCATATTTGGGAGACATCCATACATCACCCCATTGTTTCTTTGCAAATTGCTTATCCAATCTTTCTTCACAAGCCTTTCTAACCTGCTCCGATTGATTCTTACAATCATCATGCAATACTTTATATGCTCTACTAATTATTCCTTTCTAAAAGCAGTTTCCATTGAAGATTCTACTAAAAAATCTACTAGTATTGGTCGTTCACTTACGATCCCCCTATTTCTTTCGCTTTGTCTATTCTCTGATATCAGTCCTTAATAGGGAAAGTAATCTCAAAGCCTGCAGTCCAAATAAATTATTGGCCTCTTAACATTCCATTATCTCTCCCTCTCTAATTATCTGCTCACATTTTGCCAGTTTTCTCCCCTCTTGCCTATTGTCTTTATTCCTAATTGCAGATATCTCTATCAACAAAATATCCTTTCTCCATTCCCATGCTGGCTTAGTTCTTAGAATAAAATGACAAAAAACACAACACTAATCTGTAAAATAAATCAAATACAGAAAAAACAGCTAAATCATAAAAGACTTTACTTGGTTAAAAACATTCAGTAAGCTCTTTGTCTCTATACAAGACTTCTTCAGACTGAATGTAACAGAAAGTAAACATTAAAATAATTTAATAAGTCACATGACTGCTACTAATCAGTGCTTCAGATTTTTCCTTTTTTAAAAAAAAATTTTAAATGGTCTCCAACTGTCTCTCATCCATTCTCATCTGGCAATGGTACTCCCGCCACTCATGCTCATCTTCTGCATCGAATGAATTTTCATAATATATAATCTGCTCTAAAATGATGACCTTAAAATGTCCTTTACAATTACTGTGATTATAGAGTTTGCTGAGAGCATTCTTCTCATCCTTAATATTTAATACACACTTATGTTCATAAATTCTACGGCTCAGTTCTCTCGTAGTTCTGCCCACATAAAACTCATTGCAAGAGACACATAAAATAAGGTAAACAACAAACTTAGAGTTAACAAGAGAACCTACTTTTCATCTTTATGTTGACATTATTCACTTGTACCTCTGTAATCCCTGTGTATAGATAGCTACAGACACTACAACTCTGGCATTTAACCATTCCAGTTTTGTTGTATTTAGTTGAGGGTTGGCTCTACTTGGACTTAAAATAGTTTTTAAAACGTTTTCTTTTTTTACTGGCAAATAAAGACTTTTTACCAACAACTCTCACTTCTGGGAAGCTACTTAGATTCTTCCAGTTATTAACAACATCTCTAATAGTCTGCTGATCTACACTGCTACTTATTTGCATGGAAGTACTATACCTGTTGTTACTTTTTTTTATTTACAGCAATTTCCTTCTGTTTTCCTTGTTTCTGCTACTTCTCCAAATTTATCTTTAATTACTTTCTCAGGGTAGCCTCTGTTTATAAACTTATTACAAAATACACCACATTCATTGAAAAAATCTGGATCACCCCGAGTAAGCATATCTTTTCTAATTAGTTGATCTTTTACTATACTGGATTTAAGTCTCCTTGGATGCATACTGTCATAGCTAAGGTATGCACAGTTCGGGACTTCCTTTTTAAAAATCTTTGTAATTTACCACTTTGTTTGTATACAACTATATCTAAGAAACTCAAGCTTTGCGAATTCAACTTAGACGTGAACCTTACATACAAGCAGACACTACTGTTATACTCTAAAAATGCATTTAGTAAATTGATTTCAGCTCTCTAAATCAAAACACATCCTCTATAAAGCATTTGCAGACAATGTGACTACTGAAATAGACACTAAAAAAAATGCAAGCCTTATCCCAGCCATTCATAAAGGCATTGGCGTAACTGGGGGCCATTACTGTACCCATCACCACTCCAATGTTTTGTTGGTAATAAATGACATTGAATTAAAAAAATGTAAGGTAGAATGATGTCCAACATTTCCATAATTATCAACTTTATCAAGAGATATAAGTTTAGAATCAATTAGCTCTAGTCCAACAATATCCATTCTTACGTTGTTGGGTATAACTATATACAATGACTGGATGTCTAAAGTGACAAGATTATCTGACTCTAAGACAATGAGTTCCTTAATTTTCTTTCTGAAATCAAAAGAAGCTCTGACATTTGTCACATTTGCCAAAAGCATCTTGGAAAGTTTTGTCAATATAGATGGCCATAGTTTCTGTATTACTTCTACAGCTGGTTACAATGGGCCTTAAGGGAGGATCATGTAATAATTTGTGGACTTCCGGTAGTCCAAAGATTCTACAGACCCTGGGATTCCCTGTCTCTAGGAAACTAGAAATTTCTTTACCGATTCTATCATTGGAGACCCAGTCTTCTATACATGCATTGATCATAGAGTAAAGCCTTTTTAATGTCAACAAAAGCTACCCTTTGTAAAATTTATTATCAGCAAGCAATTCAAACATTTTGTTATACATCTCCCTGTCTGTGATGACAACAACATTCCCTTTGTCAGCTTTAGTCATTATAATCCTTTCACCATTACTCATTTAAATAAAAACTGTTTTTCATTCAGTGCCAAATTATATTATTTTCTTTCTGGTTTGCTGTTAAATCCCCCTCTCAATTGCATTTCTGTGGTATCACCATTTCATCTCATCTTCTCCTATCCTGTTGGTATTTCAGCCTCATCTACCTCTTACCCTGGCATATTTAATTCTTCCATAAACATTTCCATTTGTACTTTTTCCTAATTTCCACATTTCTCTACTTTACAGAGATTTTTTTTTTAATTTCCAAAATATTTACAGTACTTCTATTGGATCTCTGGTTTATCTTCCTTGTTATAGGCTCCTTAAGATTGGCAAAGTACAGTTTTGTACCTACCATAAATGTAGATGTTCGAGTGCTCATACAGCTGCAGTCATCACATTTGGGTTATCCTGCCGGCAGGCGGGTCCTCGGTCAGCCAAATTCCAAAGTCTAGGTCCGGCGTTGGTTGTCGTCGCTTCCTCCCTGACGTCAGTGCGGCAGGGGTATAAAAGAGGCAGCCAACGCCATTTTCTTCAGTTTCCTTGCCCCAGATGTCAGGTGCCCCCAGAAAGGAAGGCAATACATGATGTTATGCAAACATACATAAGTAAATAAATCAAAACAGTAGTTGCAAGCAAATACACCATGAAGGAATACCCCAAATAGGTTGTATGTTAACGGTGTTTGTCATAAGCCCTATCCTAAGAGGGGATGGAGGGAGGGTAGCCTGGACTGCAGCTGTATGAGCACTCGAACATCTACATTTATGGTAGGTACAAAACTGTACTATGTTCATCGTGCATACAGCTGCAGTCATCACACTTGGGTAGAATCCCAAAGCTAAGTAAGGGTGGCTGGTACTAAGCGATTTAGGAGGGGCTAGAATGCCCTGCAGGACTGCTGTGGCAAAGCCCGCTCTAGATTTTGAGTATAGTGGAAGGTGGTAGTGCTTGGTGAAAGTATGCACTGAACTCCAAGTAGCTGCTTCCAAAATGTCCTTGGTAGGGACCTCCCTGAGGAAAGCTGCTGAGGTAGCTGTAGTCCTGGTGGAGTGGGATCTGATGTATGCAGGCACTGGTTTTCCATGAAATGAATAACAAAAGCATATGCATTGGCTATCCATTTTGAAATTGTCTGTTTGGAAATAGCCTTTCCTTGAGCACCTGTAGCATAGGACACAAAGAGCTGCTCAGATTTCCTGAATGACTTTGTTCTGTCCAAGTAATAACGAAGTTGCCTGTGAATGTCCAAGGAGTGTAGTAGCCTCTCCCCTTTGCTCTGTGGATTTGGATAAAAGGTAGGTAAATGAATAGTCTGATTCAAAGCCACACTGGATACTACCTTTGGCATGAAGGTAGGGTTGGTTCGTAAGGAAACCCTGTCCTGATGGAAAATGATGAATGGTTGCACAGCCATGAGGGCCTGTAGCTCTGAAACCCTGCGTGCTGAGGTAATAGCCAGAAGCAAGGCTGTTTTCCACGACAAGTATTGTAGCTCTGCTGAAGAAGCCGGCTCAAAAGGAGGCAGTGTCAGCTTCTCCAATACGAAGTTGAGGTCCCAAGCTGGAGCTGGTGGTTTCCGTGAGGGTTTTATATTTTTTGCCCCTCTGAGGAACTGCCTTAGTAGAGGATGTGAGAATAAAGGAGGATCCATATTGTATTGTGCTGAAATGGCTGAAGCGTGGATCTTGATGGAAGAGAAGGAAAGGCCACTGTTTAACATCTCAGCTTGGTACTATAAAATCTGATGTATATTTATTACCCAAGGATTCTGGCCCTTTGCTTAATTCCAGGAACAAAATAATTTCCATTTGGCGGAGTAGGTTTTTCTGGTAGAGGGTCTCCTGGCCTCCAAGATGACATCCTGTACCTCTTTGGAGAGGAGAGTCTGTTGGCAAATTAAGGTATTTTCCATGCAGCTAGATTTAGAGTTCTGAGCTGGCTGTGAAGGGTCTTGTCGTTGTGCTGGGACAACAGAAGAGGAACTTGAGGTAGGATCCATGGTGGTGAGTGTGACAGGCTCTTTAGGAGAGGATACCAGTGCTGTTGTGGCCAGTCTGGAGCAATGAGAATCATTTGTGGCCTCTCTGCTCTGGTTTTTAATAGGACTTTGGTCAGTAGAGGAGGGAAGGCAAAGACTGTCAATGCTGTCCAATTGAAAGAGAGTGCGTCCACTTTCCAGGCCTGTGGATGATAGGTCCTTGAGCAGAATTTTTCCAACTGGTAATTTCTGTGGGTAGCAAATAGATCTATGTCTGGCTGTCCCCATGCATAAGTTATCTTTGAGAAGACTTGAGGATGCAACTTCCATTCGTGAGGGTCTGTCATAATTTTACTCGAGTTGTCTGCCAGTGTGTTTTCCTTCCCTGGCAGGAATTGTGCCTGCAGTTGAACTTGTAATTCCAATGCTGTGTTTCACAGGGTCATAGCTTGCCTGCACAGGGGTATGAATGCGTCCCTCCCTGTTTGTTTATGTACCACATGACTGTGGTGTTGTCTGTCCTTAACAGCTGGCCCGGATGCAGTAGGTCCTTGAAGGTCATAAGAAAATTTTGCACAGCTACCATCTCCTTTTGGTTGATGTGCAGGTGCATCTGTTTTTGGGACCATTTTCCCTGGATGCACTGATCTGCCATGTGTGCTCCCCAGGCGTAGTCTGAGGCGTCTGTTGTGATGATTTGACTTGCTTGTGGTATACAGAAAGGGAGACCCGTGTTTCTTTGGCTTGCTTGAGCCCACCACAAAAATTCCTTTTGAAGGCATGGAATGAGTGGTAAAATTGTTTCCAAGCTGTGGCTGTGTTGAGACCATAAGTTTTTTAGGTACCATTGTAGTTTCCTCATATGCAGCTTTGCAAATGGTATTAGTAGGATGCAAGATGCCATGAACCCCAGAGCCTGCAGGATTTTCCTTGCAGTTAGCCTGGTTAAAGTTGCCATTTTGTTGAAGTCTTGAGACAGTTGCCCTTGTTTGTCTAGCATGAGGTAAGCCATCTGGGCCATTGTATTTAAGCTGGCACCCAGGAAAATTATCTGTTGAGAGGGTATTAGTTTTGATTTCTTTTTGTTCACTGTATACCCCAGCCAGTTTAACAGTTTTATTACAAACGCCAGATGCTGCAATAGAATGTCCTTGCTGTCCGCTTGGATCAGGCAGTCATCCAGATATGGGTAGATATGGATTCCTCGTTGTCTGCAGAAAGCAATTACTGAGGCCAGGCATTTTGTAAACACTCTGGGCGCAGTAGATAAGCCAAAGGGCAATACAGAGAACTGATAATGGGTTGAACCTGCAAGAAATCTGAGGTATCTTCTGCAATCTTGTCTGATAGGGACATGCAGGTATGCCTCCTTGAGGTCTAACATTACCAGCCAAGACTCCTTGCCCAGCATGGGAAGAAGCTGCTGTAATGTGAGCATCCTGAATTTTGGTACCTCTAGATATGTGTTTAGAATAGATAGTTCTAAGATGGGTCTCCAATCTTTGTCCTTCCTTGGTACCAGAAATAGTCTTGAATAAAAACCTTGACCTTGTTCTTTTGCAGGTACCTCTTGAATTGCTTTCATATCCATGAGAGCAGACATTTGTTTTTGTGCTTCTGCCCATTGATTTTGTGGCAGGTTTGGCATGCCTCTCATTTTTGGAAGGGTGTGAAAGTGGAACCTGTAGCCTCTGTCTATAATATCCAGAATCCATTTGTCCTTTGTAACAATGTGCCAGTTTTTTGAAAATAAGGCCAGTTTTCCGCCCAAAGGTGCTGCCATTATTGCTTTGTTTGGCAGGCATAGGGGAAAGTCATTATGTCTGCTTTCTAAATGACTGTGGTCTATCTTCTCCACCTCTCGGGGCTGGTGCTTGCCACTGCCTAGCTCTGTAAGATCCTTGAGGTTGTCCTCTACCCCTTGGGTGTCTGTATCTACCCCTTTGGGGTCTGTCCGTGGCTGGAAAGGACCAATTTTCTGAAGGCCAGTTTCTGCTGAAGCGTGGAGGCTGCACTTGCAAGAAATCTTTAACTGTTTGCATAGATTTCGCTTTTTCCTCCATTTTCTTTAGTACCTCCTCCGCTTTAACACCAAACAATACATCTTTTTGTAGTGGTGCATCTAATAACTTTGCTTTGAAATGATCTGGTAAGGTTTGCTCTTTGAGCCAAGCGTGTCTACGTATGACAGACCCCGTGACAGCAGCTCTACATGAGGCCTCTAAAGCATCAAAACCACACTGTAAGGTATGTTTCCCCACTTGTTCTGCTCCATGCAACAAATCCTGCAACTCTTTCAAATCTGGTTGTTCTGTTTGTGTCATTTTGCTTTTCAGCTGAGATAGCAAGAACTGCTGGTACTTTAACATATGAAACTGACAGTTTAATGCCCTCATGGTTAAACTGACTGATGTACACACCTTTTTCCCCCACCTTTCTAATGCTCTGGAATCTCTCTCTGAAGGTAAAGGGTTTTTAGCAATAGAGGCCTTCACCCCCTTGGGACCCTGAGAAATAGTTTCTGGGTCAGCAGAAGGGCTTTTATAAAGGAACTGGTGAGAATCAGGAACCTGGTAATATCTGTCTGGTTTAACAGGGGTAGGAGGTAAAGAGTCTGGATTAAGACTAGCTTCTGCGTACACATCATCCAAAATATCTAAGACAGGAGGAATAGCCAGGGGCCTATGCTAGGGAAGCAGCAGAAATTCCCTGAGCCTTTTCTTGGAATCTGAGTAATCTTGGCCTTCCCAGTGGAAGTGCTCTCTCAATGTATGAATGGTTTCCCCAAAAGAGTAGTCCTGGCGAGGGAATAGACTCCTCAGCATCAGAGTCTTCAAAAGAGGAATAGGCGTAATCCTGGTCCTCAGAAAGGTCTGAGGTAATAAATGCCTGGTCTGCGGAAGGGAAGTCTTCCTCCAACCTGGGTCTTGTCTGAGGGGGGTTGAGAACCCCTGATGAGTGTAATCAAATCCTCAGCCATTTTAAGCATCTGTTTTTTAGGCATGGGGCCTTGAGAGGGGGTCTGAGGACCCTGTTTTTTTAATTTTCATTGGAGCTTTAGATTTAGAGAATGATTTAATAGACAAGGTGGTAGGCCTGAAACAGCCTTCAGAAATGGCAGGCCTCGCTAAATTTTCCGTTTCTCCGCCAAAAGTGGCGTCGGTATCTGCAGTGGGAATGGTGACAGAGGAAGCTGTGACCTCGGGTACTGAAGTCACCGGTAAAATAGTTTCATCGGTAGTCAGGGGCTGCGTAGGCGCCTCGCTGAGAACCGGAGAACTGGTAGTCAGCCTTAGTGTGATCTCAGTACTCGGTGCAGGCCTCGTATGTCTGTCCTTATCCTTGCATTTTTTGCCTGAAACTGGCGTCAGTATATCTGACGACAAGATATAATTACATTTTTTGCCAAAATAATGAAGGGCGAACTCCGCCCGCTGCTTAATAGTGCGCTTGTTAAACCTAGCACAAAAACGGCAGGCAGAGACGTCATGGTCTGGCCCTAAGCAAGGTATACAGTAAGAGTGAAAATCCTTATGCGGTATTTGCTTCCCACAAGAAATGCAATTATTAACTTTGTCTGACATCGGACTGAGGCAAGAAAAGTTTCCCTAACGGGGTACTTAGCTTTAAAGAAGACTTCGGCTGAAATACATTTCGTAAATCTGAGGAGCTGGCCGACCGGCACTTGCGAACTGCTTCTGCTTTGGGCACCGTGCATCAAAAAAGACTGAAGAAAATGGCATTGGCTGCCTCTTTTATACCCCTGCCGCACTGACGTCAGGGAAGAAGCGACGACAACCGACGCCGGACCTAGACTTTGGAATTCGGCCGACCGAGGACCCGCCTGATGGCAGGATAACCCAAGTGTGATGACTGCAGCCGTATGCACGATGATCAACCCCTTCTACTTTTTGTTGTCTGAATCATTGTGCTAAAAGTTCTTGTGCTCTGGAGTTTATCAAAAAAAAAAAGCAGCGTAACAGCAACCTTTCTAAACTTCTGCATATTATCGAGGTAATCCCTTATTTTCTGTTAAGCATTCTGCAATTGCTCCTGTTCTACATCTGTGAGTTTCCCCCCAGTCTGCAATATTTTAACCTTCATCATTCCCTTTAAATAATTACTGTTACTTCTTAACAATCTTCTTTTCTTCTGTTTCCACCTTATTTTTAAACTCAACTTTAATTTTAACCCCCTCCCTAGCTATATTTTCAGAAGAAATTTCCATATTTTCTAATAACTCCTGAATTAAATTAATTCACTACATTTTCCTTAAACTCCTCTCTTTTCAGTGTCTCATTTTTATTTCATTACCCTGTACTTTTATTTTAGTTATTACTAGTGTGAGATCTGAAATAGTACCTGGATGCATATCAAAATCAATTAAAGCCACAGGTTCCCATGAAATGTAAGTACTGTCTAGCCTAGCTCAGTTTTTGTATTTTGGGGAATAATATGTAAATTTATTCTGGACTCCTATTACTGAATTCACATCTTCCATGACAAATATTTTCATTAATTTCTTGAAAAATACACCCTCCTTTGTATATTTTCCCTTATGCTCCCAAGATACATCTTCATTACTGCAAATCAAATTCAGGTCCCCGCCTATAAGTTATATTCCCTGCTGAGAGCTGATTATTTCTCCTAGAATTTTCTTTAAGCTACATCATAGCAGTTTTAGGTGGAATATAAATACATGACAGTGTAATCCTTCTCCCTTGCCAAAATCTACCATTGTTATCTTTTTTATCCTCTTCTATCACTACGGAGCTCCTCTTTCAATTAATACAAGTACTACTCTTTTCCTTTGCCTCGGTTATTCCACTGAATAACCATCCTAAAAACCTTTATCAAATTTACATGCTCAGTTCTTTCCAAATGTCTCCTGTAGCCTAGCTACTTGTATTCCATATTTTTAATATAGTTCACTACTCTTTCTTTTTTGTATGTATTAGTGAGATCACTCACATTTAAAGATAATACAGAAAGTGTCATTTTAAAAAGTCACTATTCCTACCTTTTATGTGCAACAGCTTTTTTGTTACATGCGTACACTGTTTGGCACGCTAATATTTTACACAGTTATTTCTTGTCATATCCATTTGTGCCCATATCACAAAACAGTTTTACTGACAGCCCTAAAAAAATACAATCCTAAAATCTATTAACTTAACATAACACACAAAACTATGTACTACTTCAAATATTGAAATTTTACCCTCCTAATGGGAACAATTGTCTCAACTGTTAGCTACACTCACATACTTTGATTAACCTAAAAGGAAGATTTATCCATGCTTAGATGCATGCTACAGCTGGTGCTTCTATTAAGTGCTGTCTGGTTTTGTCTTATCCTTATTACTAACCAGACTGGGAAAACACTTGAAAGCTTTCAGAAACATTAGCTCCTAGCCATTAAAAATATATACATTTTTTAGTGTTCTTTTATCAGACTGTCTGCATGGAGATGCGAGAACCAAATACACAGCTGTTTCTACAAGAACTCATTTATTTGCTAGGAGATAAAAAAGAACATTGAATAGAACAAAATGTTATTTATTTGCTTTCTCTTAAAACTTGTTACTAAATCAAGCCAAGGGCCTTACTCCAGTCATTCTCCTATGCAAGAGTATGAAAAAACACACTGCAGTAACTATATTTCTTAAAACTGAACAAGGGGAAAAAGAAAGAAAAAACACAAGACACCCGTTTACTTTAGTGTCCCTATTACACTTAAAAATAACTGAGAAAACTTTTATGAGATGCAGATTATATCATGTATTATAAAAAATACTACTAAGAACAAAACTTTGTTTTACTTACAGTTCAACTCCTTCCTTCTTCTCTTAAATATTATTCCAAACATTAATGACATGAAGTAGGGCATATGGTTTAGAGTCCCCTACAAGATTAACAATGTTGAAAAATGCCATTATTTCCAGTTTTCTTGATCTGTGATGTTTCACCCATATAAATAATGCTTTGTAATCCTACATTTATTTGTCCATTTCCGAGTTGCTGGTTTTATTCTTGTTGATCTCAGTCTCCGAAATCCAGTCTCTGCTTCATTTCTAACATACTTCCAGTTCTTCTAGTCAACTCTTATGTTTTTTTCTGTATTTCAAACATTTTCCATTAAAACACTGGTAAAGGTTTCACTAGCACAGTCTCTTTGTGGGCTTTATTAACAGAACAAGAAGGAGAGTCTTTCTCTGTTTCTTAGCTCACTTTTTGTTGGACAGACTTTTGTATTTCCTAAATAGCATGTTCTGCATCAAAAAATTATTTTGACCTCCAGGAAAGAATACTCTGAAACAGCTGGGTACAGCAGCTTGAACCTCACACCTCCTTCTCAACATTCCCTAATTAGTGGAATAAATTTACTCCTCTTCTGCCTGGTGTACAGTGTGTAATCATTTTCCACAAGCATTCTAATGGTCTCCCACTTTTAGTACTTTATACTTCTGCCACAGTTATGTGATAGTCAAAAGTTCTAGGATGCTTTCTCATAGCCAGGTGTGGAGAATACACACAATGTGCCTTTTCAGTTAACAACTCCTGCTGTGGAATACCAGTCCAGTTGCTTATTTGTACATTCATAAAATGAATACAGTCTACGCATTCCAACTTCTGTCATACAGCAGAAAATCTCAGGTTTTCCCTACATGCTCTGTCCTCTAATTCTGTTTTTTGAAACTCATATTCAGCCAGCCTTTCTTTTATTTCGACCATTGACTTTTGCAGTTTTATCACCTCATCAGAATATCTGGCTAAAGCTTCTTGCATTTTTTCCAGCCTTTCATTTGAGTTGATATACCCATTTATTTTAATCACCTCTGAGTATGCTTGACTTATTTTTTTCCTCTAGGTTACTGGAAGTCATGTCCTGCACCAGATCTTACATTGCTTTTAGCTGAACAGCTGCAGAATTCTTCCCAGTGTTTTTTCCTCACCTTTTGTGATTGATTTTCTTTCAGTTTCCCTAAATTTCTTTTTTGCTGGTATCCAGACAGTGCACTTTCTAGCCAGTTACTGAAATTTACTGAAAATATGTGTTTACTGGCTCTTTCTTCTGAGTTTCTGTTTTTTACACTGGAAGAGCTGAAATTAACCTGCTACTCAGTGTGCAGCCATCTTGGAAGACCCGGCACTAAAAATAATCTTGAGTAAATTCCGGATCCTCTCTAGTCCAATGGAACATCTTGGAGGACTCAATTGTTCAAGAACTTCCTTATTTCTGAAATGGCTGCTTCCCTTTGAGAGGCTGGAGCATCAGGAAGTCTTTTTGTGGGTACTGGAGAAGAAAGAAAGGAATGAAAACCTCTGATTATGCCCCTTTGCACCCATTTCTCTTGAGTGATTAAAATCCAGGTTACTGGTTGCAGGGATAAGCAGCTACTGACTGCCGTCAGACAGCTGAAATCCGGCAAATGTTCAGGAGTGCTCAAAGGACCTCTCAGAAAATGGAACCTGAAGTCCTGGACCACGTCCTCCCCAAGGGCAATGATCACCATTACACTTTCCTCTTCTGCCATGGTGGTCTGTATCTCCAGAAGCGTCAGGCGTAAACTCTTGTGACTTATGAAACCAAAGTCTCTTACCTCCTTTATATTTCCTTGACAAGGTTCTTTGAAGGGTAGAGAATTTAATTCCCATGGCAGAAATGGTCTTGCCATCGTGTTCACTTCTGGAGAGTGTTTCTTTGAGTTTCGGACTGAAGAGTGTTGATCAATCATAACAGGCATTACACAAGATCTCAAAGCAAAATCCAGACACATCCCCCAATGAATATGCCAAAGCTAGCAGCTCTAGAAACACTTTCTGTAGCACTGGAAAGAAGGTGCAGACTGGAAGGAATCAAAAGACTTCCTTTGCCCCGCTGACAAGGTCCCTGATTAGAATTTGGAGATCTCCTTAGTCAAATGTCTCTGAAAACAATGTTAATGTGTACCAGATAATTCAAAGCTCGCACAGAAAAAGTTGATGACATGTAGACTCATTTCCTCAATCTGTCCATTGCAAAAGACACTGCTGAGTGGATGGATGGTAGAACTCAGTGTGTCAGTTCCTTTTTGGTGGCTTTTACCACCACCATGGAATCTACTGTAGGACCCTTGCTCCAACTGGGACAATCCTTAGGGGCAACAAGGAACTTAAAAGCATTCAAGGAATAGGTTCACCAGTGTCCAGCTCCTTCCATACCCACTAAATCCACCATCTCACCAGCGATATGGACCACCCATGATTTTGATTTGTCAGAACCGAAAGCCATGATAACTACTGAATCTTCTTGAGAAGGTGCTTACGTGGACCAGCTCCCTTTCTGTTTAAGTAGTTCGAAGATTTCTCTGAACTTAACATCCTCAAGGTGGGGTCGGGGGAGTCTTCTCCATCATGGTAGATACCTTCTGTTAGGAATTCCTAAGGGGAATCAAGATGTAGCCTTTTATACTTAAGCAACTCCTTGATGGGATGCTACAGTGAGCTCTTCCACAAGAGCTGATTTGAGGACTCTTGTAACTGGCTATCCTGATGGGGTATGAAGAGCAGGACCCAAACCCAGGAAAAGTATGTGGGGGGGAATGATGGATCCGAGCTTGAAAAGGAAGTCTTCTCTCTGGATTGACAGAGTACTCTTCTGAAAGGTGAACATGGGGAGCCTAGCCATAGCAGCAGAAATCACCAGTTGAGGCTCAATCCAAGAAATAGCCTGGATCCAAAGCTGCAAAAAAAAAGAACAGATCTGACGTTCTCTGTTCCAAACCCACCCTGTCAGAATATGAGCCAGTTATTCAGCTGTGAGATTCTGACAGCTCCTAAACAGTTGGGGTCGACAAAATCAGACAGATCACTGGAATCAAGGATGACCAAGTCTGCGGCTCTGAATCAAACATGCCTCAGAGGGAACTTGGCTCCAAGTGCACCAACCCAAGCAGGTGGATTGGAGAAAGAGTGATAACAGAATGAGAGACAGAAACCAGTTCACTAGATCTGGTGTTAGATGGGGCCTGCAGGACCCCTAAGTGGATTTGGGTACAGAGAAACTTCCTCTTCTTGTCCACATCTGCTTTGGTGAGACTCCTGGAGGACCTGGATGAACACAAGGACTAGGCAAAAGACAGAGGCCTGGAGTGGTGAAAAGCTCTCCTGTAAAATTGGTGCCCTTACTCTAAGGGGAACTGGTTCAGAGGACAATCTTCACTCCAAGGGAGAAAGAGTGATGAATCAAATTAGAACAAGCTCTGAACAAAATGTCTGATATGTAGGTTTCAAATTTTTGAGATGGAGCTGGAGGAGATTAAATCTGCCAGAGATCTTTCTTTGGGCAAATTTGGTGTTTTTCTCTTTTTCCTTAGGTTTCTCAGTCTTAACACACACTGTTGGTTTCTACAGGTAAGGAGAAGAAACAAAAGAACCCAGAGGAGAAGAAGGGGTACCTTCCCCTGACAGGCAGGGAGAAGCTCTTTTAGTATCAATGTGCTTTGGTGTTTTGCCAAGGCTTTGTAGCTGAACACCTCATGTAAGGTGAATCCAGATGAGCAGCACCAAAACAGTAGATGCATTTGTGCAAATGTTGGAATTCTGCAGTTTGTGGCTACAGACCACACACCTTTTAAAGTCAGAAAGCTTCCCTGACATCCTGGGTAACAGTACAGAAAACTGACAGGCAAAGATTTTTTGTTTTAAAGAGAAAGGAAGCTAATTAAGTAAGCATAAATGTGTGTGTGTGTGTGTGTGTGTGTGTGTGTGTGTGTGTGTGTGTGTGTGTGTGTGTGTGTGTGTGTGAAGACAGATAGATACACACACACTGAAAGCGGTCGAATTTATGTTAGCAAATGTGAATACCAAAAAAGAAAATCACCGGAGAGTGTAGAAGTCAGTAAAATAAACAGCAGAAACACCCTGGCACTTGACAATCCAATAGCAGGCAGAAGGAAAAAAACAAAATAAACTTAAAAAACTCCAAAACACTTTTAATATAAAACAAATAAACATGGTTTAGCACTTTCGTCAGTATATTGACATTTTCAGAACCACAAAACAAAGTAAAAACTAGTTTAAATACTTTCACGTAAATGAACCCCACCCCCAATAATGAAGCAATGTGTAATAGACCAACCTCTAATAAAAGTGACCTACACAACTGAATGTTGTGTTTAAGAACAGCAATGTAGAAAAGAACATTAAAAACCAAGTGTCAGTAAAAAATAACTGTATGCAAGTTTGTTAAAAAATATCAAACCACGTTGTGTCTTCTTTTAAGTTCACCGGTGATGGAAACACTTTTGTTTAAGCTTGAGGAATTGGTGGCATTTAATCTTAGTTGCCACACCATTTCCCTGGGAATCAATAAATTTTTCCAGTCAACTCAATAAGGGCCATTGTAAACCTGCTCCAACACTAGAAAAATGAACTTATCAAAACCAACACAAACCGTAGAATGGCATGCCAGTGCACTTTTATTGTCAAGTTTCTGAATGCAGTATATGTGTTGGTAAATTCTACGCTTTAACCCATTAATCATCTTGCCAACGTAAAAAGCCTGTCAGGACTGACAGCAAGGTACACCACTCTCTGAGAAACAATTACATTTTCCTCCACAGAGCCATTTTTTGGCCAGACTGTGCAGCCATCAACCATAGTTGTCTTCAATAAATATTCACTGTTTGCATCTTCCACATTTTATAGTGACCGGCCAAGTACCCCATTCTCCTGTGGTTTCCTCTCCAACAAATCTATGATGTTATTTTTTCTTTTATATGCAAAACTTGACATAGACCCTTCAACAGATCCAGTATTTTCATCACAATTAAACAGAAACAAATTTTTTCGTGATAACATTTTCAATGCCCTTTACATCAAGAGTGTAGTGCAAAATCATATTGTTACAAAAGATGTTTTTTGCAATAGTATTGTCATTGCACAACTCTTGTTTAATAATCAGGCTATACTTGCCTACCCCCTTTTAGCTTTAACCCCTTTGAAGGTACTTTCCAAAATATGGTTGGGAAAGCCTCTCTCAAGAAACATGTTCCTTATTGTTTCAAATTCCCTCATACATCAGCCATCGTTAGATGCAAGCCTAGAGGCTCGTATAAATTTACTTTTTACGATGCCTCTCATTTGGTGGCTGGGATGACAACAGGAATAAAACAAAAAAAGAGTTACAGTAAGTAGGTTTTTGATACAGGTGAGTTCCTAGTCCTGGATCCTGTGACCACAACATTTTTATATCTAAAAAATTAACCTCATGGAAGCCTACCTGTTGTGTAAATTATAGAAAGTCAGTGCTAGCATCCAATAGGGTAAAAAAGTCTTCTAACTGCACAGTGTCCTCTTGCCAAACCAACAGCAAATCATCTAAATATCTAAAATATCCCTTGTAGCACTTAAACAAGGGAATGTTGAACAAAATAGGCAGTTCCTATTTCAATAGAACTCCACTGGCAAATACGGGGTGACAAGCAGCCCTCCATAGCAACACCTATGACTTGTTTCTAATATTCACCATCAAATCTGATAAAGTTGTTGCTCAAAATAATGTCCATAAACTCACTAAACTAATAAGAGTACAATCAGTTTCAGATAGGATGCTGTAAGATTTAACCACATCAACAAACCAAACCAACCCCTCTTCATGTGGTATACAAGAAAAAAGGTTTTTAACATCACAGGTAACAAGCAGTGTCTGAGTCAAAGCAAACATCTCTAAGTTTGTCCAACATTTACCAACACACATACATCCAAAAACTTGACAATAAAAGTGCACTGGCACAACATTCCAAGGGTTGTGTTGGTTTTGATAAGTTCCAAGCTTCTAGTGTTGGAATAGGTTCACAACGGCCCTTTTTGTGGTGACTGGAAACATTGATGCACAGGGAAATTGTGTGGCAACTAAGATTAAATGCCGCCAATTCCCCAGGCTTAAACAAAAGTGTGTCCATCAACAGTGAACTTAAAAGAAGACACAACATGGTTTGAGATTTTTTAACAAACTTGCATAGTTATATTTTACCTGTACTTAGTTTTTAATGTTTTTTCCTACATAGCTGTTCTTAACCAACATTCAGTTGTGTATGTCTCTTTTATTAGAGGTTGGTCTATTACACACTGACTGCTTCATCATTGGGGGTGGGGTTCGTTTACCTGAAAGTATTTAAACTAGTTTTTATTTTGTTTTGTGGTTCGGAAGATGTCAATGTACTGACAAAAGCACTAAACCAAGTTTATTTGTTTTATATTAAAAGTGCTTTGGAGTTTTTTTAAGTTTATTTTGTTTTTTTTTCTTTTGCCTGCTATGCACTGCCAAGTACCAGGGTGTTTCTGCTGCTCATATTAGCAAATGTGAGTATACATTCACTAATATGAAGATGACTTTTCCAAATGAAGATCATGGTCCAGTGCAGATCAAGAAATTTATCCTTTTCCTCACTGTAGTCCAATTGCGGACTTGATGTATATAATATACAAGGGGTGTGGGGGAAATGCAGGTATTCAAAACCAGAAGTTAGGGAGTTTGAATACAGATCAACGTATTTATCAAGTTCAACATTTGGTACATACGAGCTTCCTAAAATCGACATAAGTAGTCAATCTTTTAAACAAAAAATATTGTACCATGCCTGATTATGATAGTAAACCCATACATTACTTTTATCAGGAAGACAGCTTAAAGACCTATGGTGAAAAATGGACTACAAAAGAAAAAACAAATATGTACATATCTCAATCATCAACCCCCTATTTCTACATCGGGTTGGGGTGTTGTGTCAAGTGTTGCCATCCCTCTCAATTCAATGCTACACTCCAACTTTCTTCAACATTCATGCTCGACTATCACAGGTCTTCTCACACACAATCCATCCACCACTTTTCGGTGGTCAGGTGTTAGTTCAGAGATGTTATTTTTGGTATAAATTCCAATTCTCTCTCTACTTCTCCCCATTATTACTATTATAATTGTTACTGTTACTAATATATGTATATATCCTATATAAAGGATATATATCCTTTATATATATATATATATATATATATATATATATATATATATATACACACACACACACACACACACACACACACACACACACACACACATATCTAGGGGACAAGATGGAAGAGTAGTGCAGCAAAGTCACTTGGCTTGGGTTCCTGTGTCTACCGCTCATGAGGAGGACAGACTAAAATGGGGAGAAGTAGAGAAAGAGAATAGAAATTTATACCAAAAATCACATCTCCGAACTAACATCTGAGCAACGAAGATCACATCCATAGCTTGTGGCTGCCAATAAGATATGAGGTAACTTACTCATCACAAGGAGTTTATGGGAAACAGAAGTAACCTAAGCACTGGATGCAAAGCTTGAGTGGCCATAGCTGAATAGGACATGGCTCCTAAGACCCATGCATTAAGGAATGGCTGGAAAAGACATCAACTAAAATGTTTAGTAGATGTAGGATTAAGTAAAGCTGTAGCTGCTGGGTCAGGTTTGGGAAGAAACTTAATAGACTGAGGAACTTTATACATTCTATCAGCCTTTTACAAGGAGCAGTCTGACCAGCAGGAAAACTGCAGGCAGAGACACACAAATACTCCAAAGTTGAAAGAACTGGCGGGATAGGTCCAAGTTCTGGAAATTCTTTCTGTAATATCTGAAAGCATTTGGCGAGGGACTGAGAAACCTCAGCGTTCTCCCACTGAAAACAATGCCACATTCTGGAAATAGTTTCAGAGAAAGATAAATCCCCACAGGTAGAACCAGAAACTGAGCTCCCCTCTGAGTCTGAATTGGACAGCTGAGGAGAAAACCCTGTTATCTGTCTCATCTTCCTGTCCAAATGCAAAATGGAATCTCTTCTGGAATAGTGGTATTTCTCATTCTTTTACCAGAAACCACTTTATAAGAAGGACCAACATCCTGAATTAAACCCTGAGTCAGACCCAGTAAACCACTCCTGTCTAAGGAAATTTGTACATGTTTATTTTGTTACTTTTTGAAAGCTAAAATGGACCTAACAGTGTTATTAAAACATCAGCAGCTTATATACGCTACATACATACCTTACACCTTGGAAGTAGAACTATGTCTAACGTATGTTACATGCATGGTGTAAAGGCCTTGATACTTGGCTGAATGGCTATCCAAAGTGGGATATCCCTAGTATAAACAACACAGCAACAGTGATACGGAAGGATACTGTGTTCCATGGTCAAGCTAAAATGGTACCTCTTTCTCAAAGAAAACAGACAGTAAGAGCTGGAAAAATGTAAAATCTTTAAAAGTCACTCTTTTACACAAAAATTCAGTAAAAACACTTTAAAACACTGCAGCCCAAAAAAAGTAAAGTAAATTCAAATTTTCCACAGAAAAAATGTTTTTCAATTAGTTTAAACAACTTTTGAAGTAACAAGAAATACGTGTAATCCCATTTAAAAGTAGCTAAGTCTCCTAACAGTCCATTAAAACAAACTCCAAGTTTAAAGTACAATAAAATAATGTTTTAAATATGGAAGGTTTTTCCCAAAATACAACTTATCTGCCCAGTAAGGCAACAGCACAAGTAGACAGCTGATCCTCAAGAATCACAGAGGAGTGTTCTCTTCAATGGCAGGAAAGCTCTGAAGGGATCAGTGTTCCAAACTGGTCTTTTTTAGTCAGCCCAACTGGAGCTGACTGATGGTTTGGGCTTGTAGAAGGTGCCCTAAAGTTTGGAAGCTGGACATCTGCTATACCATCGGTAGTAAATTACACATATAGCCAAGGCTACTGCAGCAGTGATCAATAAGATAAACATTTTCAGAAACTACCTGTTGAATATGTCCACAGAGCCAGGCAGCAAACCAACTTAGGGCAACACCAACTAATACATAAAATAGGTCCAAAGATGAACAAAATGAATTTTGGCACATCACATCATATGCTAAAGATAGATAAAGGAGGACTAGGATGGAGCAATAATGGTTATCATCAACCAAGATAAGATCAATCATGACATTAGAGAGGGCAATGTAAAGCTAGACTGGAAATGCTATTAAATTTGGTACTCCTGTAAAATTAACTCAGGCTGCAAGTAACTACTCTCAAGAACCTTAACAATAAAAAGAAAGTTAGAGATCTTGTGGTAGTTATCAAGAACTCCAGTGTCAGGCGCAAACTTCTTCAGACACTCAAAGAAATACCACTACAAAAAATAAATGGATGATTTGATACATCAGAGTTCCTGTAAATCATTGCAGTAACTGCAAAGTTAAGTGGACAAAGATCTAAGATGTAATGTGCAGAGTGCATTCTTGAAATAGGATCACTGTAGTCTGCCAACCAAAGCTAACTCCAGGTCTAAGACAGGATTCTCAGTTTGGATTAGGCAAGTTTCCTTTGAGCTTACCAGTGGAAGAAAATAATGCATTCAATGATGCAGTTTTAGCTGTACAAAACTGAGTGATTAAATAGCACTTTTCCCAATTAAAGTACACTATGGATTATAGCACAGGCTGGACTATCCAAACTGAATCAAACAAAAGAATGCAGCTGCACAAAATCTCTCTAGACAGATAAAATAAGTTATGTTCTTACCATAACTTTCCATCTGTGTGGTCCATCTTCATTTCCATTAACCTGTGGGGGATACAGTTACGATGCTAGGAACTAATAGTCTGCCTTCTTCCAGCTCTAGACTCCTGACTTGAGCTCCTCCTCCATACCCATAATGCCCTGCTCCCCCAGAATACCTCAGATCGAGTTTGCCAAAAAAGGCATAACAGCAAACAATATTAGACTAGCCTAAAAAAACAAGCAAGTCAAACATGTCTATATACAACAGAGATAGAAATCATCAAGAGCTCAATGGATGGAACAGAGATTACTTATAAATTCTACCAGGCTTCCTGAAAACTTGGATGAGGGAAGGGGGGGTGTGAAAGTTAATGGAAATGAAGATGGGCAACACAGATGGAATGTTACGGTAACTTCTTTATCTGATGTTGTACACTTCATTTCATTAACCTGTGGGACAGAGTCCCCAGCTACTATAATCCACAGTGGCCATCAAGGAAGGATATTCCAGAGTACAGTAGAACCAAAGGAGCTTCTACTCCTGGATATGGTGTCCAATTTGTAATGCGTATTGAAAGTATGGGGATTTGACCATGTAGCAGCAGCACAAATGTCTTCAACTGAAACTCTAGACCAAAACACCTGAGGCCGTAGCCATAGACCTTGTAGACTGGGCCTTTACTGGTCCTGGTAAAGGAAAACCTTTGAAAGAGTAAATGAAGGTAATACAATCTTTTCAATCATCTTGCTAGCATAACCTTGGTAACTGCTATACCTCTCTTTATATTCAAAAAGGAAACAAACAATCAGACTTCCTGAAGGGCTTTGTCCTATGTATATAAAAGCAAAGCTGTCTATGTACATCAAGCAAATGCAAAATGTATTCCCCTTCATTTTGATCATCAGGAAAAAAAGACCAGAAGATTGATGGACTAAAGAAAGGTTAGTACGCAGGGTCACTCTGTCCTTGTGAAAGATCAAATATGGAAATGTTGTCGAAAGGGCTTGGAGTTCAGACACTCTTCTAGCCAAAGTAATAGCTACTAAAACACAGTGTGCTCCTGGAAAGAAATTTCAAATCCACCATAGCTGAGGGTTCGAAAGGAGGATGGACCAAAGCTTGCAGAATCATAGTTAAATCCCATGGAAGAGTAGTATCTTCCACCACTGGTCGGAGCAGAAAGATGCCCCCCAAAAAAGCTTTACATAGTTTAGAAGAAGCAAGAGATAATAAATCAAACCCCACATGAAAATCAGATACAGCAGCCAGCTGAACTTTGACAGCAGAGTAACTAGCACCATCCTTGAAAAGGGAAGCCAAAAAGTCTAACATGACTGTTACCAGGGCTGTAAAGGGGTCTGTTTTTGTTCAGCCCAAACAGAAAATCTCTTCCATTTGCTCTTGTAAATTTTGCATGTGGAAGACCTATGAGATGAAATAAAAATTTCTCAAACAGTGGGAAACAGCCTGGGAAATCTTGCTATCATTCGAAGTGAAGAAAAAAAAAAAAGAAGTTATGTACTCACCATAACGTTCCATGTTGGTAGTCCATCTCACCCTTCATTTTTACATATGGGTTCGGAGCCGATCCTTGGCTCCGACCCGGCCGATTTACAAGCTGGGAGACTTCTGGTTGGCTTGTGGCTAAGCAGGTATCCCATGGTGCAACAGTAAAATCCCCAGATCTTGTTTGCTGCTCACTAGAATAACAACCATAAAAACAACCAATACTAAAGGGTCTCCAACCAAGGGCAACCAAATTATTACTTCCAAATGTTTCAGTAAAAATGAAGAGTGAGATGACTACCAACATGGAACGTTGCAGTGAGTACATAACTTCTTTATGTTAGGTAGTCTGATCTCACCTTCATTTTTACATATGGGATAGCGTCCTTAGCACCTTATTCTTGGGTGGCTCATTGGAAAATACTACTGAGCACAGTGGAGCCAAAGAATGCTCTACCCCTCGATGCCAAATCCAATTTGTAATGCGTAATAAAAGTGTGACGGGTAGCCCACATAGCTGCTGCACAAATATTATCAAGTGGTACTCTGGCTTGAAAGGCTGCAGAGGTACACAGCGACCTGGCAGAATGAGCCTTGATCCTGCAGGGTAAAGGTTTGCCCTCCGAGCTATAGATAAAGGCTATACAACTGGAAATCCAATTAGACAGTGTCACTTTAGAAACTGGTAAGCCCAATCTAGAGTCAGAATAGGAAATGAATAATTGATCTGAATCCTGAAAACCTTAGTCCTCTGTAGATAAAAATGTAGTGGTCTATGAATGTCTAGCTGATGAAAACGGTTCTCAGCTGCATTACAGTGGTTAGGGAAGAAAACTGGGAGTTCTACTGATTTGTTTAAGGTAGCATTAGAACAAACTTTGGGGACAAAGGAGGGATTAGTACGCAATGACACCCTGTCTTTGTGAAAAATCAAATACAGTGGCTTAATAGACAAGGCCTGTAGCTCCGATACCCGTCTAGCTGATGTGATAGCTACCAAAAACAAGGTCTTCCAAGACAAAAATTTTAGTGAAGATGAGTGGGAAGGTTCAAAGGAGGGAAATGTTAATTTGGACAACACAAAATTTAAATCCCAAGAAGCCACTGGTTCTTGCAGAGGTGGTCTCAATAGAGTGAGCCCTTTCAAAAAGGTCTTGCATAGCTTATGAGACATTAAATTGGTATCTGGAAAACCTAAGTGAAAATGAGAAATTGCCGCCAATTGGACTCTGATAGTGACGGCAGCAGATCCTTGCTGAAAAAGCTCAGAAAGAAAATCCAGAATCACAGGGATAGAAGCAGTGTATGGATCTACATTCATTCTCTGTGCCCAAATAGAAATTTTTTTCCATTTTACTGCCATACAGCCTCCCAGTTGAAGGTTTATGGGAGGACATAAGAATATGTGACACTGAGGATGATACATCAAGAAGCCTGACTAGGGATGGAACTGGAGCAGCCACACTGTCAATTTGAGGGTGTGGCTTGAGGGGTGTAGCGAACTGACATGTGAGTCAATAGATCTGGAGCTGGGCCCAGAATCCAAGGATTGTCCAGGAAGAGAGGCTCGAGGAAGGGGAACCATACCTGACGAGGCCAGTAAGGAGCAATGAGGATCAGCTTGCTTCCCAGCTGACTGGCTTTCTGAATCATTTTGGAAATGAGAGGGATTGGAGGAAAGGCATACAGAAGTCCCATAGGCCAATCGTGAGCCAGAGCGTCTCTGGGAGTCTCCCCCACAGGGGGAATGAGGGAAAAATAGCTGCTGCATTTGGCACTGACTGGGCTGGCAAAAAGGTTGCAGCAAGGTTGTCCCCATTTCTGGAAAATCTGATCCACTGTTTCCCATTTCAAAGACCACTTGTGAGGCATTAGGATTGCCTGGCTGAGCTTGTCGGCTATCATGTTGCTCGTCCCTGGAATGTGCGTTGTAACCAGAAAGCGCTGGGAAGAAATCGCCCATTCCCAAACTCGCATGGCCTCTCGACAGAGTGGGTAAGATCTGGTACCGCCCTGTTTGTTGATATACCAAACCACCGACATGTTGTCTGATTGCATCGCAGTTGTCCCTAGAGGAAAAAGGTCTTGAAGTGCTTGCAATGCCAGAAGCCCCACCCTCATCTGCAGAACACTGATATGCAGATGAGTCTCGCGTTCTTGCCATGTGCCTTGGATAGTACTGCCGAGATAATGCCCCCCATCCGATCTGGGAGACATACATGGTCATAGTAGCAACGGGTTGGGCAGGAACAAAGGGGGCGCCCGTGACCAACTGGTTGGGAGCTATCCACCAAAGAAGGTCCTTCTTGCATGATTCCGTCAGCAGGATAGGATGATTCAGCGGGAGATATTGGAAGGACCATTGGGAAGACAGAAGCCACTGGAGAATTCTCATGTGCACCCTGGCTAATGGTACTAATAGAATTGTGGAAGCCATAGTCCCGAGGAGCTAAAGAACCCACTTCGCTTTGACGTTTTGCAACAGAAGAAAACGGTGAACTTGGGAGATTAAATTCTGTGCCCTTTCGGTGGGGAGACAAGCTGTCATGTTCATTTTGTCTACCTCTGCGCCTATAAAAATCACAGATTGAGATGGCAATAATGCAGATTTTTTCCAATTTATGGAGATCCCTAACGAGCAAAAAGTTGAATCGTGGTGTCCCTGTTTTGGAGGAGTATATGCCTGGTCGGGGCAGTCAGGAGCCAGTCGTCCAAATACGGAAACACCTGGAATCCTTGACGTCTCAGGTGAGCTGTCACTACTGCCATGCATTTGGTGAACACCCTTGCGGCTGTGGTGAGACCAAAGGGCAGAGCGCGAAACTGATAGTGACTGGCTCCCAGCCAGAAGCACAGATGGCTTCTGGATGCCTTGTCCATTTTTATGTGGTAGTAGGCATCCTGAAGATCCAGAGAGCACATCCAAAAGTCTTTCCCTAACAATGGGAGTATAGACTGTAGTGCTACAATCCCAAACTTGTCCTTCTTCACTGATTCGTTCAATCTGCTGAGGTCCAATATTGGCCTCCAACCTTCGGTTCGTTTTGGAATTAAAAACATCCTGGAGTAAGTTCCGGATCCTATCTGGTCTGCTGGGATGGGCTGGATGATTCTTTTTAACAGCAACTTGTTGATCTCCACAGTTGCCTGATCCCTGAGATTGGGTGGTACATCTGGGATCCTTTTGGGAACAAACAGTGATAGGGAAACGGGTATGATATAGCCTCTGGTAACAACTCTTTGTACCCACTTGTCTTGGGTGATATTTAGCCAGGCTTCTTGGTACAAAGAAATGCAACCCCTGACCAGCCCCAGAGAAGCGCAGTCGGGCTCCACATCAGGAGTGCTGATAAGGCTGTCCTCTAAAGGAATGACGGCCTTGTTGGTATTGCGGACCACCCCCTGCCTCTAGGGCGACGTCTGCCATTTTCTCCTCCTCTGCCTCTGAAGGAGGATTCACCATGTGTGTGTATCCTTCACCTTGGAACTAAACAATGAGGAACCATCAAATGGGGCGTTGGTGAAAGTAGACTTGAATGGCTCCGCAAAATTACTTAAGCGCATCCAGGAGTGGCGCCTCACAGCAACTCTGGAACCTGCTGCTCTACTCGCTTCATCCGCAGCATAAGAGATAAGTCGCATGGAGGAGTTAACCAGAGAATTTAAGGTGGACAACTGAGTAGAAATCTTGTCAGAAACTCCCTCAGTACAAGCACCTTTTATGGAATCTCCTAACTCCTTGAGGAGATCCCTCTGCAACCTCATGAAGTGCGTGAGATAGTTCAGCGATCGAAGGGTAAAGGCCACTGAACTAAAAATACGCTTCCCAAATATATCCATCTGTTGAGACTCCTTGTTTGGTGAACGAACAGATGAAGTCTCCGCCAACTCTTTCTTCGTGGCCACCGCCACCACCATGGCCATCTATGGGAACGCCCTTGGACAAGAATTCTTTACCAGGAGGGGCAGACAGGAACTTATTCGGTCTCCTGGGGACTGGCTCCATGGTGTCAGGAGTACCCCACACCTTTCGACAAACTAGATCCATCAGTTCGTCAAAAGGTGGAGACACCCAAGAGGCAGACGGTTGAGACCCAAAAGCCTTCAGGTACACCGACTCATCAGAAGGGTTAATAGTGGGCCAGTCGCACCTCTATCTAAGGATCTCTAAAATGTCCACAAAGGAGACATCATCTAGAGGATGACTTGGGGGACCCTTCCGACTCCTTGAGGTCTGTGTCTGATATCAAAGACTCATCCTGGGATTCAACATGTTTCCTCTTACATAACCTCTTCCGGGGAGGCTCCTCGAAAGGACATTCCGGGGAAGCCCCGGAAGAGTGGGGACTACCAGCCGATGGCTCCTGTGGCTGCGGGTCTCTGCTGTCTCCAGAGAGAGTAGGGGCTGAGACTAAAGTAGGTTCTTTCAGGGGGGAGAGTGCTGGTGTCACTGGTAGGGGCTGGAGAATGAGACAGGATGCTCCTCATCATCTCAAACGCCGACCTCTCCGGCTCCGAAGACCTCCCCCACTCCAAAGAGATGAGGGTCGGCACCAGAGCCAGGGCTGTTGGCTCCGAGATAGATGCAGGGTCCGAGCTCACCCTGGCCAAAGCACCGAGAGGAAGGCTTGGAACCGAAGATCGATTCCAACCCTCCCTGTCAGTGCCAACCCCTGGACACAACAGACGGCATTGAGCATGTAGGAGCCGAACCCGGCTTCAAGGCAGCAACAAAGTGAGCTGGAGCTGGCATTTCCTCTGTTGGCACCAAGCACTCCAGCTCCGAAAGGCCAGTATGGCATGGAGGAGGAATAGCTGACAAGGGCAAAGCTGGGCCAAGTGGCTCCAGAGCCGAATGGATTGGAGCCAACAATAATTTTGGTAAGGCAGACGACTTCAGAAGTCTCAGCACTACCCTCTCCACATCTTCTTCTGAAAGGCTCCTGGAAGACATAGTAGGGGATTTTGACCTGGGGGCACTGGAGACTTAATTGTTATGGAAACCGGTAGGGAGCTTACAGACTGGCTCCGAGTAGCAGAGTCAACTGCTGTATCCATAGGTTCAGAGATCGGTTCCAAAACACCTGTAACGGACTCTGACACCACCATGATGCTCTCCTTCGGCTCCAAAGGCTGAGGATTCGAGGAGGCAGATTTGGACTGTTTCGACTGTTTAGGAGGTGGCTCCAAGACACCAGCTGGTGCCGGAGTAGGCCTTTTTGAGGATTTTGATTTCCCAGACTTAGGAAGCTGAAGAACTGGATAGTGCTTCCTCAAAGCATGGTTTCAATAGACCCTTGAGTATGGGCTTGTTCTTTCTCTCCTGCAACACACTAGGAGAGAAAGCATGGCAGAACAAGCACAATTCCTGCAAGTGGATGGCCGCTAGGCAGTAGACACAGCTACTGTGGCCATCTGTTAAGGACATCTTTTGGGAGCATTTCATGCACTTTTTGAACCCTGAGGGTTTATGCTCCTTACTTTCCTTAGACATATTGCACACACAAAACCCAGAGAGAGATTGAAAAAGAGAAAAAAGGAGGAGAACTAGGTCCTCTAACTAAAATGAGCCTAGCCCTAAGAAGGCGTTACACGAGGACTAGGTCCTCTAACTTAAACGGGCCTAGGCCAGTGTAGAGAAAGCTAGGTCTTCTAAAGGAGGTATACTAGGGCTAGGTCCTCTAACTTAAATGGGCCTAGCCCGCTGTAGAGAAAGCTAGGTCTTCTAATTTAAGCAGACCAGAAAGGAAAGCCCACTCACACAAGAGAAACCGTAAATGACACAATACATTTCTAATAACAGGTAGTATACTAGGGGAAGGCTGCAATCCTAGTAAATTCACAAGCAGATCCCCACCAAAAATAAACAATCTCAATATAGCAGAAACTAACTGCCAATGGTGACCAAAAAAGGTCAGAATAACAACAGACAAGACAACAGGAGCCCCTGTTGACTAAGAGCAGAAAACCGCCAAAAACTCTTACCTAATAATCAAAAAATGCGCAACAGCACCTAAAACTAACTGGCACACAGGATACCAATAACCACTAGTAAACTAAGTTGCACTCAGAAAGGGCAAGCAATACAACTGCCTAATATATAAGCAACATTAAATATACAATAAAGGTTCTATAAGATACTGAATATAAAGAATTTGAAAAACCTAGCTAGAGGTAGGAGAAGCACAATCGTACTCGTCGATGCGACAAATGAGATCTGGGGATTGTACTGGTGTACCATGGGATACCTGCTTAGCCACGAGCCAACCAGAAGTCTTCCAGCTTGTAAATCGGCCAAGTCAGAGCCAAGGATTGGCTCCGAACCCATATGTAAAAATGAAGGTGAGATCGGACTACCTAACATCATGAGGTTAATTTCAAGCCCTGAATGTCTGATATGGATGCCCCAACAGATGAGAAGGCAGATCTAGACTTAGATCCAATGCCATCAGGGGGCAAACCAGAGGGGATCAAAGTAAGGGGAACCTAGCCAAAAAGGGGGCAACAAGGATTACTTTGCTTTGCAACTTGAGAGCTTTCTGTAAGAACTTGGGGATCAATGGTAGAGGAGGAAAGACACACAGCAGACTGGAGTGCCAAACATGGACAAGAGCGGCCCTGGGGGATTTTCCCAGAGGAGGGATCAAGGCAAAATACCTGCTGCATGTGTTGTTGAAATGGAATGCAAAGTGACTGCAGCAAGGATGACCCCATTTTTGGAAGATCATGTCTGCCATTGACTGATTCAGGGACAACTCATGAGGCATCAGTAATACTCGGCTGAGCCTGTCAGCTAAAATGTTGGACTCCCCTGGAATGTGCACTGCTACCAGAAAGCGGCTGGTAGAACACATCCACTGCCACACTCTCATTGCTTCTCAACATAGGGGGTAAGACCTGATCCATCCTTTTTTGTTGATGGAGCAGACCACTGACACATTGTCCGTTTGGATTGCAATAGTTCCCGAGGTAGAAAGCTGTCTAGTTCTTGCACTGCTAGAACCACCGTTCTCATCTTGAGTACAGTGACATGCAACATGGTATCCTGCGGCATCCACATGCCTTGGACTGTCCGGCCCAGTTAATGCCCCTCCCCCCAAACTGGGAGGCATCCATGGTCAATGTGACATTTGGGGAAGGAAGAATGAATTGGCGTCCTTGAGTAACTTCTGTGGAGTGAAGTCACCAAAGCAGAGACTCTTTACACACAAGAGATAGACTGGTTCAAAGGATTTCTGAGAATGAATGGGCATCCTTGAGTAACTTCTGTGGAGTGAAGTCACCAAAGCAGAGACTCTTTACACACAAGAGACAGACTGGTTCAAAGGATTTCTGAGAAGTAACCACTGAACCGCTAAGGTCCACTGTAATATCAGCATGTGAAAATGTGCCATGGGCAGAAGGGTTATAGTTGCCACCATTGAGCCTAATCCCTGAGAACTAGAGGCGCTGACGGTTTTGGAATGGTCAAAATCTGGCTGATGTGAAATGTGAAGTCTGTTACACTGTCCATCGTGAGATAAGCATAGGATGTTCTTGTGTCCAGGTGGGCCCCTATGAAATTTATGGCTTGTACTGGGTCCAACTGTGACTTCTGTATGCTGAGAGTTATCCCCAGTGTTGGGGCCAACTTGAGAAAATAATCCCTGGCCAGAAGTAGATGTCTGGTTGGGGCGGTCAGAAGCAAGTCATCCAGATATGGAAATATCTGACAACCTTGCAGTCAGAGATAAACTGCAACCACTGCTAGACATTTTCTGAACACCCTGGGGACTGTGGTGAGAGCAAATAGAAGTGCCTTGAACTGGTAGTGACCGACTCCCAAGCCTGAAATGTAGAAAATGCCTGGAGCACCTTTCCATTTTGATATGGCAGTATGCTACCTTGAGGTCTACAGAGCACATCCAATCCCCCATCTTCAGGAGAGGTAAGATGGATTGAATCATGACGATTCTAAACTTCGTGCGTTCAGAGAGGTCAGGCCCAAGACAGGTCGTAAGTCCCCTGTTTTCTTAAGCATTAAAAAGAATCTGGAGTAAATGCCTGATTTTGATCGGGGGGGGGGGGGGGGGGCCTCTTGACTGACTCTTTTGCAGTAACTTTTTTTTTTTTTTATTTCCTGGGCCGCATCCTCCCTCTGAATGGGTGGAACTTCAGGGAGGGAAAGTTTTCATTTGGGAGTTTCAGAAAAGGGAATGAAGTATCCTCTGGATACGATCCTTAGCACCCATTTGTCATTTCTGATGGCCTCCCAGGCTTCTGGGTGCAAGAAGAAATGTCACCCAACTGCTTCCAGAGAAGAACAGTTGGGCAACAGCTCAGGAACACTGGAAAGGCATGTCCTGGGAGGTTTCCCACACCCCTTGATTTTGCAGCTCCCCGCAGCCACGTGGGCAGCATGTCCTGTTCTTACTATATACTCTGCCTCGGGGGGGCAAAAGTCTTCTTGAGTGTCCTGTAAAGGACCCTGTGACTTACAAAACCAAGTCTTGCTTCCACTCTGGTTCCTGGAGAAAGTCCACTGTGGAGTAGAAAAACATATTCCGATGGCAGACAGGGTCTTACTTTTCTTCTCACTCTGGAATAAGTGTCACAAACCATAGGCCCAAACAAGGTGGGTGCATTAATAAAGGACTGTTTGAAAGGCACTGCAAAATCGTACGGCCTCATCCAGGCATGGCACTGTACAGCAATGCTGGAAACGGATGCCCTTGATGTACCCTCCGCAATGTGAGAGATTAGCCTCATGAACGCATTGGCTTAAGAGTGTAGGGTGGCCAACTTGGAGGAAAAGGACTCCTGTTCCTCAGCAGACACAAACCCAGACACTGAGCTAGAAAGCTCCTTGAACAAGTCCCTTTGTAGCCTGATAAAATATAACAAATAGTTCAATGCCCTAAGCACAAAGGTTAGATCAGGTGTAGACACAAAGGTTAGATCAGGTATAGACACTTTTGCCAAATCTGTCCAATGCCTGGGACTCTATTCAGGGGGGGGGGGGTGGAGAGAGGAGCTTTCTTAAGCCAGCTCCTTCTTGGTTGCTGCTGCCACAATCATAGCATCGACAGGGACTCCTTGGGTTAGAAAGATTTATCCACTGGGGCACTCAAAATCTTGCTGGTGTATTTAGGGGATAGGTTCCACTGTATCCGGTTCCTTCCAAGCCCTCAAAGGCACCATCTGGATGAGCAGGTCAGCTGGGAGGGACACATAGGTAGTAGATGGGCCGGACCCAAAATCCTCCCACAGTACGGATTCCGCCAGAGAAGGGTTTTGGGCAGACCAACCACCCCTTTGGCGAAGGATTTCAAGAATGTCTCATCAGGTGTTGATTTGGGAAGACACTTCACCTTCCTTGAAATCAGTATCAGTAGTGAGAGATTCCATAGGGGAATCCACGTGCTTCCTTTTGCACGATCTCTTCCAAGGGGCCTCCTCAAGGGGGCGCTCTGGGTAGGTGCCGGAAGTAGCCTGGGAAAGCCACTGAGGAAAGGGTATAGAGGTCTCTTGGGACCAGCTGTCCACACAGCAGCTCAGAGGCCTCCCAGTATGAGGAGAGGAAGGTTCCATACAGATAAGTGCAGAGGATCTCCTAGAAACAGAGAGAACCCTCTCACGACCTCGGTTGTGGAAGGGCTCCGATGCACCTGGAGCTATCCCACTGGGGCCAAGGCCACTGCAGCACACACCTCCTAGAGAGTATGGGCCTCCTGTTCAGACGGTGGAGTCAGAGCCGAGCTGTCAAAGGCCTATGCATCGAGGGAAAGAGATGGCTCCAAAAGCTTCGGAGTCGAAGTCAACCCCCAAGAACAGACTTCAACACTATGGCTCTGAAACACACTTGGAACTGAAGTGGCTGGAGCTGAGCAGGTCAGGGAGAACGTCAGAGGTGAAGAGGAGAGATCTATCAGCTTCGACATCCCAGCACCAGGAGACAACGGAACCAACAACTCTAAAGTCAAGGGTCAAATCGGAGGAGGAGTTACCAGTTGGAAAGGGGAAACCCTCACAGATCCAGATGCGGATGGGGCAGACCCAAGCCCCATCTGGATCTGTGTTTTGAGAAATGGCCTCATGAGCTTACTGACATCCTTGGAGATCAGACTTCAGGAAGACCCAGAAGAAGTGGTGGATGGGGATCTGGAGGATCTCCAAGGGGAACAAGACAGAGACCTCCTTGCATATGTAGGCAGAGTTGACCAAAGTATGAAAACTGTAGGAATCGATGCAGTGGGAGCATCATTCAGCTCCGGAGCAGCAGAGGATGACCAGGGCAGAGTAGAGGCAATTGCAACTGCACTCGGAGCCAAGTGAGCTGGTTCCAAAGAATTTGCCTTTTTCCTAGGTGGTTCAAAGGAAGATTGCATCGGAGAAGGTCTCCCGGGCTTTTTGGGAGGGGGTTGAGCCCCTGATGTAGAAGGCATCCCCGAGGTGGAGGAAGGAGGAAAAAACCTTTTAAAATCAGTTTGCTCCTCCTATCCACCACAGCCCGAGAATGAAAAGCCCTACAAATATCGCAAGGGACATCCAAATGTTTAGGCACAAATAATACCTGAACAATCTGTGGGAGTCGGAAAGAGGAATCCTCCAACCACAGGAAGTGCACTTTTTGAAGCCTAAAGGTTTTTGATCAGCCATAAGGGCAAGGAGAGGGAGAGAAAAAGAGAAAAGGCAGAAGAGAAGAAAAACTTTTTTTTTTTTTTTTTTTTTTTTTTTAAAGAATAGGACCTGATAGATAGGAACGCGAAGGCTAAATAGAGAAAATCAGAGAGTTAGATAAAGTGAAAAGGCAGGAAAAAAACAGCAAAAAACTTACAATTCACCAGGAAAAGTTCAAGAGTGAGGAACTTAATGTGAACTTGAAGAATGGCAAAGATATGAGGTATTCTAGGAGAGCAGGGCATTATGGGTAGGTAGGAGGAGCTCAAGTCAGGAGACTTGAACTGGAAAAAGGCGGCTGGTCAGTTCCAAACATCAGAACCATATCCCCCACAAGCTAATGAAATGAAGCGGACAACATCATATCAGTGTCTTGTTAGAAAAGATCTCCACTAGATAAGACAAACAGTGCTCATCAAAGCCTACATTTTTCTTTGAATAGAGCAGATGACCTCTACCGAAGTTCAAGCCTCTGCTCTGTTCTCCTCCCATCATGTAGCTTGGAATCAAACCAGGGCTCATGGCAAAAGGTGGACAATACTTACAGCACATGGGATATAGGTAAGAAGTTATAGCTTTATTATAAGCTGAAAACAGCTCATCTCGTCAAGGCACTAAAAGGAATTGTAGGAAGGTAGGATCAAATTTGTCAACTGTTCTGCTTTCACCAGTTCAAAATGAGGAAGGTACAATCAAGAAAGATCAAAGTATAATGTTACAAAAGGGGGAGAGATGGAATTTGATTACCTGAAAAAAATCAGGGCTAATGGAAAACTAAACACAAGCCGAGATCATGTTTACCGCTACCTAAAACATGTGGAAAGTTGCAGTGGGGGTGAGGTCCAAAGCAGAACAGATTTAGAAGCTTTACTTTACAGGACCATTATATCTCAAATAAAATCAACAATTTATGACTTCTATTAATGTATTCTTTTTTTCTACTTTTGTCATACTGGCCCTCAGGCCACCCCTTACTGGGCTTGAGCTCATTTTTTACCTAAAGGGGGAGGAGACACAGTCCTTCAGATCTGTTAAGGTGAGAGCTGTACAGAAGGGATCTTATATAAGCAGCCATCAGGGGGGGGGTTATGCCCTAAATGGCATCACTGCAATGATGGTATCCTTTATACCTTAACTTCCTGCCCTAGTGGTAATGCAAATATGTGTGTCACAGCAAGAACCTCTTAAGCCCTTCTGTCTCTGTATGTGTGCTCGCTGACATACAGCAACAAGGACCATCATAACTGGCTTGGACAATCATATCTGCATACTCCTTCTACACAAAGAAGCTTGCATCACTGATGAGTCTCTACCCTCCGGATGAAGCTCTTCTGCCATAAAGCAGTTGCAAGAGCTGGTTAGGAACCATTGTCCCAACCTCTGTATGGGCATAACCATCCAACCTGCCTGTGCCATTAAAAATCAAAACCTTTACTCAAACTCGTTTAGCCTTGGCTGTAGCTGAATGACATATATCATGGATTACTCAACTACATTCTATTTATGGAGTGTCAGAAGTGGAAGGAATATTTCAGTTAAGAAGTAAGCTTAACATAACAGTAGATGTTCAAATGAATTCTGGCAACAGAGAGGGAGGCTGAGCCCTGAAAGGACAATGCTAAGAATAAATGAAAATATATGTCCACACCCTGGCATAAACACACAAAGAACAAGGGGGACGGAAGGGAGGGAGCAGATACTGACTGCAGCAGTGATCATTCGAATATGTACCATTATGGTAAATTTATACACAAATGTACTATGTTCATTACTGCTGCAGTAGCTTTAGCTATAAGGGTAAATTACCCTAGTTTATTATATCAGGGAGGTATAAGGGAAGAGTCTAGGGGCCCTTGGAGAATGGTCCCAGCAAAGCCTGATCTACACTTAGAGAAGGAATCAAGCTTGTAATGGCATGTAAACGTATGCATGGGGGACTAAGTCACTACTTCTAGAATCCAACCCTTTTCAAAAAGTCATAGTTGAAGCCAAGGACCTGGTAGAGTGGGCCTTGAACACTCCTGGAATAGTTTTGTTGTGGTGAATGTAACAAAAAGTAATAGCCAGATTCTGACACAGGGTGTCCCTTCTTTTAAAATCCAAAAGAAATGAACTGATCCATAGATATGAAAGATTTTGTTCTGTCATGACAGTCTCTGGAGTTGTCTGTGGACATTCAGGGTTCGGAATAACCTTTCTCCCTGATTTTAGATTAAGAAAAGTAAATGGGGAGATGGACAACTTGCCTTAAAGTAAACTCTGGCACCCATTTAGTCTTAAAATATGGATTAATTCTGAAAGAATCCTTGTCTCTGTAATAAATGAGATAAGGATGATTCACCATAAGGGCTTGCTACTTGGGACACTCTCCTTGCAGAGGTCAAAGCAATCAGTAAAAGTTTTCCTTGCCAAGAACCTCAAGACAACTACATCAGCTGATTCAAATGGAGGAAGTGTTAGTTTCACAAAAGGGAGCAGTCAGTGATTTTCTTGGAGGCCTCTTATGCAAAACTCCTTTCAAAAACATTCAGACATGAAAATGAGCTGAAACAGGAGAATCTATGGCATAAAGGCTGAAATGGCGGATAACTTAAACTTGATGGCGGAGTAAGAATGGCCATAGGATAGTAACTCACACAAATATTGTAAAAACAGAAACACCAGCCCTGAATAGGTGCTGGTTATGTTATTGGCAGCATCTACAAAGCCTTTTCCATTTGCTAATATAGGATTTTCTAGTAGCAGTTGTTCCATCCTCCATCAGTGCATGCTACACATCCTCAGTTCCCTTTAGGCACCTATTTAGAAAGGCCCAAGCAGTAAGGTGAAGTTGGTTGTGATAAGGGTTTATCTTACATCCCTGATGATCTGTGAGAAGATCCGTTCCAAGAGGAAGCATGTGGCAATTGTCCCTGGCCATTTCCAAAAGAAGGGAGAACCATTGTTGCCGCTGCCAGAAGTTGTCCCTAAAATGATCTTGGGAGATTCCTTATGACTCTTCAGAAGCACTCTTTGTATCAGTGGAAAGGTGGGAAAAGCACACAGAAACATTCCTGTCCAAGACAAGGAAATGACATCTGTCTTCCAAGTCTTCTTGCATGGAGTCCTGGAGGAGAATCTTGCCAAATAACTGTTCAGAGAGGAGGCAAATAGGTCTGCTTGAGGCACTCTGCACAGGCGGATCAAATCTTGGAAGATCCCCTGATCTAGTTTCAATTTGTGAGGGTCTGCCCTTCTGCTCAGCCTTGACTGCAACACAGTTTTGCTTTGATCAACTGTAGGATGCCTGCAGAGTGAGAGTAGGTTGTGAATCTATATCCCAAGCTAACATGGCTAGTCTGCAAAGGGAGGGGTATGATCTGGTTCCCCTTGTTTACTCACGTACCATATTACTGTGGTATTGTCTGTAACAACTTGAACAGGTCAGAGAGACCAAAGACTATTCAGATTTCAGTGCCTTGATGAGGGAAAGCATCTCTTTTATATTTATGTGCTTGTGTCTGTCCTTGGAGTACCGCATACCTTAAACTTTTATCTCTCCTGAAACAGCTCTCCAAGCAAAGTCAAAGGCATCTGTGGTGAATGACTGCTTTGGAGCAGATGAGACTTGGATTTAGGGAAATTTGTTGTTTCCAACAGATTTCTCTTCCAACACACTCTAGCACTGGGATTTGAAAAGACAAAGGCTATTGGCACTGGGGCCAAAGAGACTTCAGATACCACTGCGTCCTTCTCATATAGAACACTGTTAGGAGCAGCAAGAGAATCACAGACAGCATGAGAATGAAAATCCTGAGATATTCCCTCCCACAGTCTCAGTGGAAAACCTTGGAAATAGATATAGATATATTTTTATTTTTCCTGTGAAAGAAAAGTTCTTTGAATTAGACACATTGAACACTCTTGGTACAGTGGATAATCCTCAAAGAGTAAGGCAGAGAACTGATAATGTGAGCCAGACACACAAAACCTTAAGCTATACCACAAGTCTGGATAAATGGGGATGTGATAAGCATCTTTTAAATGCAGTGTTACCAGGAAAAAACTAGGGAGAAGAAATAACAGGTTGTGAAGTGACTCATTTTGAACTTCAGCACAATCACAAGCATGTTTAGAAAATAAAGATCCAGAACTGGTCTTCATGCATTTTCTTTCTTTGGTGCAAAAAAAAAAAATTCTTGAATAAACTTTCCAACCTAAGCAGGAGGGACTGGTTCTATTGCTACTTGGGACCAGACTTGTTGAAGGATGTGAAGAAATAAATAAAATAAAGGAGTTTGGACTGGTGAATGAGGACTTATCTCCTAGAAAGGAGTGACTTCCTCCCACTGCTATTTGTAACCTTGACGAATGATCTCTAGAAACCATTTGCCTGAAACTATCTGTTGCCAAAGAAAAAGATGGAGAGTCAGACCTTCTGGAAGGGAAAAGGGACTCCCAGGGTTGTGGTGGTGGGGGTACAAGGTCCCTTAAAAGTCTTTCTGCCTTGTTGGAATCTTCTTGGTTTTGTGGGTTCCTGAATACGTTTTGAAACCCTTCTGATTTCTTCTCAAATGTGTTTACCCACATTTTGCTGGGACTGGTAATTTTGTTTTTTTTTTTTTTTTGCCAAAACTGAATGACAGGATAGACAGCCCCTTTGAAAATTTGAAAAAGGGTGGCTAAAAATCTTGGAGATTCCCTGTAAAATTTACACATTTTTGAAAATCCTTTCCCATTTCTTCTTAAACGTCTGTTTTCTTGTGTTTAGCTGAGACTGTTTATTCTGTTTTTTGCCAAAACTGGATAAGGAGTTAGAAAATCCCTTAGAAAAGTGAAAAAAGGAGAGCTGAAAAATCCCTGGATCTGCTTACCTCTTTCATCAAACATTTTGATAACCTCTGTAACAGAGAACCCATAAACTGAATCTCTATCCAAAGGAGAATTTAAAACCTCATTTTTCATATCATATGGGAGGTTCTGAGAACAAAGCCAGACAAATCTCCTCAAAACAGTACCAGTTGCCACAACCTTGGAAGAAGTATCAAATGAGTCATACACACACTGTAAACAATGAGTTGTGACTTGCAAAATGAACGCAATTAAATTATTTAAAGCAATTTTTTCCTCACAAGAAGAAACTATAGACTAAACATTCTTCATGTTTCACAAATAGAATAAACTATCATAAGAGCGTGACAATTCAAAATTCTGAAAATGAAAGTTGCAGAAGCATACTTTTTTTCTATACTTATCAATAATCTTCCCATCCTTGTCAGAAAGAGTTAGAATAGAATTAACCAAATGTTTAGCAGGAGTAGGACTGACTAAAGTTGCTGACTGGGATGGGTTTAGGAAGAGTGTATAAAAACTTAAAAGCCTGAGGAACTTTATACATTCTAACTGCCTTTTGGGGGCAGCCAGCTATCAGGAAAATAAGTGACACACACACACACACGCACACACACACACATCCTCCAGAGCTGACAGAAATGGAGTACTAGGTTAAAGTTTTGGAAATTCTTTAACAGCTCACAGCATTTTCTGAGGGACTGAGAAACACCACTGTTCTCTGAAAACACTGGAACATTCTGGAAATACTCTAAGCAAAACAGCAAAAGGGACAATCAGAAGCTGAGCCCTCCTGCCTCTTCATCTTCCTGTCCAGATTCATAATGTAGAATGTCTTCTCTCTTCAGGAAAAGCAGCATCCCTCTTTCTTTCACCAGAAATCACATGATAAAAAAGATCAACAGCCTAAATTAAACGCTATGCCAGTCCCAATAAACTACTCCTATCTAAGAAAATGTAAAAGGTAAGTCGATCTGAGCAACACACTATGGCCACAACAGTCACCCACCTTAGCTAAGGTAAAATGCTAGCCTGTTGTGGTAGCAAAGTCTGTTTGCTTAAATTTTTCTTTTTATGGCTAAAAGAAGGTCTATGAACAAGCAGAAAATAGTACCTATTTCCTTTGGAAAACACACAGCAAAATCCAGTAAAAATGTTGAAATCTTTAAACATCACTTTTTTCCACACATAAACATAATAAAGTACATTAAAAACACTTGGCCAGCAAAACAGACACGATTTATCCACAGAAAAAATGTTTTTTCAATTTTAAACTATTTTAAATTGACAGTATAAATGCTGTTTAAAAGTACACTTTAGTCTAATGACAGCACATTAAAACACAAACTTCTAGCTTAAAAAAACTAACACGAAAGTACAATAAAACAAAGATTTTTTTTAATGCAGTAGGTTTTTCCTTAAAGGGAACTTACGTGCCCAGTAAAGGAACACCAAAAGCTGACCAACTATCCTCAAAAGCCCACACAGGAGCAAGCTCTTCAATGGCAG